>NC_136013.1:8665551-8883051 GCF_048128805.1 Centroberyx gerrardi | reverse complement strand
GCAAATCACTGTGTGAACAGATAGACACTGTTAATTATGTGGAGACTCTGACAGTAATAAACTGCTGCATCTTCAGCCTGAGCTCCACTGATGGTCAAAGTGAAGTCAGTCCCGGTTCCACTGCCACTAAACCGAGCTGGTGTTCCTGATTCAAGTTGATTCACATATTTTATTAGGAGCTTAGGAACCTCTCCAGATTTCTGTTGATACCAGTGCATATAAGTATTTCCGTGAACAGCTGTGTTGGTTTTACAGGTCATAGTGACAGTGGATCCTGGAGTAAATGTCACTACTGGAGGCTGAGTCACAGTCACCTGACCGCTGGATCCTGCAGACAAAAACACAACATTCATTTATCAGCAGAAATAAATGACAGAAAAGGCAGCACACTGTGTTTGATATGTTGCTGAGTAAATGAACCTGTAAAACAGCAGCAGGCCAGCGTCCAGATGAGGATGGTGATGAGAGTCATGGTGGTTGTGGTTTCTGCTGTGTTGAGTGACAGATCTGAGTCCTGCAGTGTTGAACTCACAGGACTATAAACCTTCTCAGTTCACTGGAGGATCAGCTGACAATGCAAAGTCTCAATATGAAAATTTGCCATTTGAAGACTGAAAGGAATATCGATTTGTATTCTCTAATACTTTGGAAAAGGAATATCAGTTTTTTCAGGTTTCACAATAGATCGAAATATACAATACACTACTTTTACAGACATCAAGCTACATTATCCTTTAATTTACATGTATCTATTTATATTATTAAAATTATTTCACAAATAATGTTTATGGATATACAGTAAGTTGAGGAGAGAAACTTTAGTAGAAATGTTGTTTTATATCTTAATTCATGTTATTGTGGTATCTTTATCAGTTTTGGGCTGTAGATGTTTGTCACATATGGATGTTGTGTGTTCACTGTTGTGTGAAGGAGGTTTTTGTACGGCGTCTTAACCAGCTTCAATCACTGTGGCTCACGTTTGGTGGAGGAACCAAACTCATCCTAAAGAGTAAGTCTGAATTCTCTATTAATCTTTGAAAATGGGTTTTAAGATGTAATTGCTAGAACTGATGAAATGTCAAACTGATCCTCATGAAAAATATTGTTTTATAGCTAAAATAACAAGGGTAAACTTTGCTGTTGATGTTAACATACTTCATTTATAATTTTGAGATGACATTTACATTTACAACAGGGAGTAATTTATTTTAACAGATAATATGGCTTTTAATGTATGTCCCATCAGTGCTGGGGAGAAGTCTAACAGATTGCATGTAAAGGGAAGAAAAAAAACTAAAATACTAATATAATTGGTTAGTCACATGAAAAAACATACAGCAGTTAGACTTAATTTTGAAAATTTCTGTAATTTATTGAATAATTCTTTTTGAAGAAGAGAAGATGTTTTTGCTACAATATTATGATAACAAACAGTCATTTAGCATATCTTTATAAAATAAGCTGATAACACTGCCAATTATGATAATAGTTTTAGTTAAATCAGTGTGAAAAAAGTTGATGAGTTAATTCATATGGACTTTGTAAATAATTTTATGATAATACATTTGTTGAAAAAACAGTTTGAGAAATGGAGTAAATTCTGTTAACTTCATGTTTGATTTATCTCGAAAGTGAAGTAATCCAAAAGTATCTGAAAGTAATAATTTTACATTGTCAAGTTTGAATATTTCAGTAGGTTACATTACTGATTACTATTTCAAATAGATAATAAATAAACTGGAATGGATGACGCTCTCCAAAAATATTCCCGCTACTTTGTGCTGTATTTTGTTGTTTCAGTCAATTGTCATTTCTGAAGCTGTATCTTCTCTAGTTGATAATCAATCTTCTGTGATGGATTACAGTGTTAAACTAACCTTCCCCTGCCTGTGTACCTGCACACAGCCAACATACTGCAGTGTTAAACTCTGTCATTCAGCATAACTGCCACCTGTCCAGCTGTGTGTTGTACAGCAGCAGTGAATCTCCTCCTTGTGTCTCTCTGCTCTCCCTCCAGCCGGCCCCATGGTCAGGCCCTCAGTCTCTCTGCTTCCCCCCTCCTCTGAGCAGCTCTCTGGGGGCTCGGCCACGCTGGCCTGCCTGCTGACCGGCTACTCTCCTCAGGGAGCCGTGGTGAGCTGGGAGGTGGACGGTACAGAGGTGACAGAGGGGGTCCTGAGCAGCTCAGAGGAGGAGAAGAGCGGACGCTACAGCAGCAGCAGCACCCTGACCCTGAGCCAGGACCGCTGGATGGAAGGAGAGCTGTACTCCTGCAGGGTGCTCCATCATGACCACACCCAGATCCAGTCCCTCCGCAGGAGCCAGTGTGAGGGCTAGGGGGTCTGGAGGAAGACCAGGACAGGAGCAGGAACAACACACCTGCTACTCTCATCAATAGAGATTTTAATGTTAGAGTCAGTTAAAGCTTTGTGGAATAGAGAACCACACTGCTATATAGTGTTGGACAACAACAGCTTGGAGAGTAGTGTGTGTAGTTAAGCTGCTAGATGTGAGTGTGCTTGATAACTGTCATGTTGATGATTGATGTTTTGCTAATAAAGCTTGCTCTGATAAATAACATGATGAACTGTATCAGTCATTACCTTTAGAGACAGCACTCAGAAATTAAATGGTTTTATAGTTTCTATTGATACCCAGCATCTCCTCTCTGTGGAAAATGAACATCTTGGGATGTAAATGATCATGCAAATCTTAGTTTCACTACCTTTTTCAAATGGGAATGAAAGTTAAAAATGAAACCCTTAGAGGTAAAATAGATTATAAAACAGAATTCACTTTTTTTTTTCTTCTCATGATCATGGACTGTTCAAGCAATATTTGTGAATATTAGCATCTGTCTTCAAAAATTGAGGAGAAGAGAATGGTAACTAAAATGTGTGATGTCATCAAGTGACACCGAGATATGGTTTTTAGAGCTTTTTACACCATGTTCCTATATATTTAGAGAATATAATGGTTGTGCTTGGTGAGGTTACTGGTCAGACTCAGCTCTGTGTTCAGTGGTCTGTGTCAGAGTCTCTTCCCCTTCAGCAGCTGCAGTCGGTTCCTGCTGTAACAGCTCAGTGTCTACGCAGTCTGACTGAGGGAGGTTTTTGTACGACTAAAAATCACTGTGTGAACAGATCAGCACTGTTAATGTAGTGGTAACTCTGACAGTAATAAACTGCTGCATCTTCAGCCTGAACTCCACTGATGGTCAAAGTGAAGTCAGTCCCGGTTCCACTGCCACTAAACCGAGCTGGTGTTCCTGATGCAAGTTGATTCACAAATTTTATTAGGAGCTTAGGAATCTTTCCAGATTTCTGTTGATACCAGTGCATCTCCTTATCTCCATCAGACCATCTGTAAACAGCTGTGTTGGTTTTACAGGTCAGAGTGACAGTGGATCCTGGAGTAAATGTCACTACCGGAGGCTGAGTCACAGTCACCTGACTGTTGGATCCTGCAAACAAAAACACAACATTCATTTATCAGCAGAAATAAATGACAGAAAAGGCAACACACTGTGTTTGATATTTTGCTGAGTAAATGAACCTGTAAAACAGCAGCAGGCCAGCGTCCAGATGAGGATGGTGATGAGAGTCATGGTGGTTGTGGTTTCTGCTGTGTTGAGTGACAGATCTGAGTCCTGCAGTGTTGAACTCACAGGACTATAAACCTTCTCAGTTCACTGGAGGATCAGCTGACAATGCAAAGCCTCCTCTCTATGGAAATGATCTCTCTGCTCTCAACACACTGAAGGCAATGTGGGACACAAAATCAGGAGCAAATACTGCTTGGATTTATAGGATCTCTACTCTTATTGGAATACAAAAATAAATTTGCCAGGAAAACTTGGAAATTATGATTTACCACACTTGGATTAAAGTAGTTTGCACTGTGGTTTGTATGATAAACCTATTTAATCTCTGCCTTGATTGACTTAAGATTTACATATATATATATATATATATATATATATATCTTTTAAAACTGATTGTTATGGTCTTGAAATAGATTATCATTAAGAAACATGTAGATAATTCACATGTTATAATTGATGTAAAAATATGATGAGGAAAAAGATTTGTTATGAGGAAAAAATTAGCTGTTGTTTTTCTGTCATTTGGATTTTTGTAATATTAAAGAAAAATGAAATAAATTACCTTGTTTCATCAAACAATTTCAAACAGCATCAAAGGCTTTTCTGGATCTCACCAATTCAGCAGAACCTTCATAGCAAAGCAGAGTTTTCTATTGGAAAGATGCTTGTTTCAAGTGCAGGAGGTTTTTGTACGGCCTCTTAATGAGTTTGTATCACTGTGGGTCACTTTTGGTGGAGGCACCAAACTCATCGTTGACTGTAAGTACCAGAGATTTCTACTTTATATGACACATAGTATAATCGCTTTAAATCTAATTTTTGGGAAGAAATTGAATGATCAAATTTTCACTGTTTGCACTTTGTTCATATTATTTGCCATTTATTGGTTTGGGCTGAGCAATCAGTTTGAAGAGAAATTTTGATGAGATCAATGTTTATTCAATCCAGTAGATAATTAAATTTAGACATCTGCTTTAGAAAAATCTATTTTCTGATCAATTGTATTTTTCATGGAATGTTTATTTCATTAAATTTGCCAACCAACTAAAATCCTTAACTGTTAAATTATGATTTCACAAGTTCATTTTATTTTATTTTTTAATTCAAATGATGGTTACAGTTAATGTTTTCTGTGAATGCCTTTAAAATACATATAATTTTATACTTTAATCCAAAATAGCCTGTAACATTTGTTCACGGTTCGTTAGTTTTACATCTGGTGAAAAGGAAGTGAAAGAGACAGAGAAGAAGCTGTTTTAACTGTTTTAACCCAGAAACTTTTCACCCGTTACATTTTTGACACAAGACAATCATTGAAGAGATGAGACGAACTGTCAGATAATATAAAGCAGATGGGTAGATGTCATTATTAATCATTATTGACTAATTAACTTGATTACATTTACATTTTAGTCATTTAACTGATTCTCTATTTCTGAGTGACGTAAAATGAGTGTTACAGTAGATATAAAGCTTCATTATTTTAATTGTCAAAATTACAATCAACTCTGCCATTTCTTTCCACCATGCCCTCCCTCCCCTCTCTGTGACATTCCTCCCCCCTTTCCTCTCCTCTCCTCTCCTCCCCCCTTTCCTCTCCTCTCCTCTCCTCTCCTCTCCTCTCCTCTCCCCTCTCCTCTCCTCTCCTCTCTCTCTGTCTCTCCTCCAGTGGGTGTGGTGCGGCCCACCCTGACCCTCCTCCCCCCCTCCAGAGTGGAGCTGCAGCAGGACGGTGCCACACTGGTGTGTCTGGCCAACGGGGGCTTCCCCTCAGCCTGGAGGCTGGGCTGGAAGGTGGGGGGCAGCAGCAGCTCCTCAGGGGTGTCAGACAGCCTGGAGGTCCTGGGGAGGGACGGCCACTACAGCTGGAGCAGCACCCTGACCCTCCCTGCAGACCAGTGGAGGAAGGCGGGCTCAGTGAGCTGTGAGGCCAGTCTGAATGGCCAGACGCCTGTCACTCAAACCCTGGACCCTGACCGCTGCTCAGAGTAGAGCTTCAGCAACGCTTCCTGTCTAGAAATGTTCTTCTGTGCTGAAGATGACTTGACTCAGCTTTTTCATGTGCATGTAACTTTCTATAGCAGAGCTTCCTTACATTTTGCTTCAATTGGTAATTTTTCAAAATTAACTGTATTTGAAGTGTTTCATTCCAAAATAAAGTTTTATCAAAATTGTGGCAGAAATGTTTTACCGTAATAAAAATAAAACTATGAATTATAATGAGTCCATGTCTGTGTTTTTGCTAATAAAATATTTATTATGAGAAATGCCCACTTGATCTACCTGCTCTTACAAACTTTACTGCAAAATCCAAGTCAGGTTTCTACTCTGTTTAATAGCACAAGCGATGATTACATCAGGTCCTGTGTGTTGGTAACACTTTTTACCATCTACCGACATTTGCATAGAGAATAGTACATATTTGAGGGTGCAATAGTTTGTCAATTTGAAATGTTGAGGAAAAAATTGGATTTCTTTTTGTCGATATATAGCACCTTGGAAGAAATTCTGTCATTGTCATTGCTGCAGGTTGAGCTTTTATTATATTAGATTTGTTGTGCTGCTAAAAACTGTTGACCATCTGTTGCTCTATTCTAGGAGAGGTAAAACCTCACCAACCTCCTCATGAAAAGTTGAGTTTCTCTGGGGATGTGAGTTTAAAACTGCCTGTTGAAAAGTGTCTTCCAGTATGTTTCAGTATTATCTCGAGTCACTGTGGTTCTGCTTGATGACACTTGTGTTCCAGGGCCAGAGTGCTGTGTTCAGTGGACCAGTTATCCAGATCACAGTCTCTTCCCTAAGCCTCAGCACCTGCAGCAGGCCGTTTTCAATGCAGTCAAACTGAAGGAGGTTTTTGTACGGCTCAAAATCACTGTGTGAACGCTCCACCATGGTCACCAAGACAGTAGTAATCTCCAACATCTTCAGCTTGAACACCACTGATGGTTAGAGTGTAGTGAGAACCAGATCTACTGCCACTGAATCTAGATGGAGTTCCTGAGTTGAGAGTTGATGCTGAGTATATAAGAAGTTTGGTAACCTGTCCAGGTTTCTGGAGGTACCAACTGAGATCATCACCAATATCTGAACTCCCTGTGGCGCTAATGGACACAGTCCCTCCAAGACTAACAGACTTGTATTTGTCAGACTGAGTCAGAAATTTGTTGGCAGAAGACTCTGAAATAAGAAGTGAAATATGAGTCAGTATGGAACAGCAGTGAAGATTATAATAGTGAGAAGAGAGAAATAGAAAGCAGATTGGAAGTAAAAGACAAGTGGAGGGATAGGAATTGCACCACACATAAAAATATCAGAACAATGTTAGATATATGGTCAAAAATTCTCACCCTGACTCAGGAAACCCAACATGACAAGCAGAGCGATTGGCAACTTCATCCTGATGCAGTTTTAGGTGAGAGTGCATGAAAACAGTTCAGACTTGCTGTGACATAAGCATTTAAACTCTGGGGAGCAGTGATGCATAAAAGTCATGCAAAATACATCGTAAGTAGGCAAACACACACCTGTTCCTGTGAAACAGAAAAGGGAGAGGTGAGGTGGAGTGAGAGCACATCCCTTCCTGGGATTTGTTGGACTGTTCAATAGCTCAATTAAAAACTTTTGGCTTTCTGGTCTACTTTTTTTCTGCTGTTTCTCTGTCATTGTAAACTAAGGGTCTGTCTGTCCTCTTTACTCCTTTTTTGTTCATATGGCTTTGTGACCAAACTCATCTTAAAAAGAAAGCCTGAATTAAAGGTCCCATATCGTGGAAAACTGGATTTCCCTTCTTCCTATGTTCCAAGAGGGAAACCGATCTCTGTACAGCATCACCACACATTGTAACCTTCCTCTGAGCTCAACTCAAGGACGAATTCAAAATGTTGGTGGCCATAGGGCTAGAATTATTTGTTTCTGTCTGTGGTCATTGTGTAGAGCAAGTAAGTAAAGAAAGACTTGGTTGTGTGAGGAAATATTTACAGAGCTGTCGTTCCTGTAAATATGACCCATTAGCCTACATAGAGGTTCGTTCCTATGTTCCAAGACAGTGATTGATAAGTCTTATAGGCATAGAGGGTCATTCCTATGCTGGAATGTGGTAAATCATAGGTATAGAGGTTCAATGGAGTACGATGAAAGATTATTTCTATATTTTATTATCATATTTACCTATTTTATCTTTCTTTCTGTCTTTTTAAATGTTTTTTAATAGACATGATGGATGTCATGTGTTGGGAATATAATAATTTGTTTTTAAAAAATGTATCAAGTATGATGGTTACTGAATGATAAAGTAATCAGATTACATTCACTGTATATTTGATAAAAACAGGATCTACATTTCTCAGAATCTTGAAGGAAGGGAAAATATGATTTTGATTTCAATACTACACAGAAAATAATAATTTAGCACAAGCTGATATAAGTTAACAGTGGCTATAGGTGATGATGAACCAGGCTGTGAATGAGAATGAAAACTCTTTAAATACACATTATCAGATTATGTTAGTGTTAAACTTTGTCATTTAGCATAATTCTCACTTTCACAGCTGTGTCGATTATAGTAGAAGTTAAATTCATTATTGGATTATGTTTCCAACTTTCCCAACAATGTGTTCCATTTATATAATCTATACTGTGCTAAATGTGCTAAACCGTTCTGAATTATGAAATGTACCTATATATTTAGAGAATATAATGGTTGTGCTTGGTGAGGTTACTGGTCAGACTCAGCTCTGTGTTCAGTGGTCTGTGTCAGAGTCTCTTCCCCTTCAGCAGCTGCAGTCGGTTCCTGCTGTAACAGCTCAGTGTCTATGCAGTCTGACTGAGGGAGGTTTTTGTACGACTAAAAATCACTGTGTGAACAGATTGACACTGTTAATGTAGTGGAAACTCTGACAGTAATAAACTGCTGCATCTTCAGCCTGAGCTCCACTGATGGTCAAAGTGAAGTCAGTCCCGGTTCCACTGCCACTAAACCGAGCTGGTGTTCCTGATACAAGTTGATTCACATATTTTATTAGGAGCTTAGGAGCCTCTCCAGATTTCTGTTGATACCAGAAGATATTAAAATCGTTGTAAACAGCTGGGTTGGTTTTACAGGTCATAGTGACAGTGGATCCTGGAGTAAATGTCACTACTGGAGGCTGAGTCACAGTCACCTGACTGCTGGTTCCTGCAGACAAAAACACAACATTCATTTATCAGCAGAAATAAATGACAGAAAAGGCAGCACACTGTGTTTGATATTTTGCTGAGTAAATGAACCTGTAAAACAGCAGCAGGCCAGCGTCCAGATGAGGATGGTGATGAGAGTCATGGTGGTTGTGGTTTCTGCTGTGTTGAGTGACAGATCTGAGTCCTGCAGTGTTGAACTCACAGGACTATAAACCTTCTCAGTTCACTGGAGGATCAGCTGACAATGAAAAGTCTCCTCTCTATGGAAATGATCTCTCTGCTCTCAACACACTGAAGGCAATGTGGGACACAAAATCAGGAGCAAATACTACTTGGATTTACAGGATCTCTACTCTTACTGGAATACAAAAATACATTTGTCAGAAATACTTGGAAATTATGATTTACCACACTTGAATTAAAGTAGTTAAAAATCATGAGATTATGTTACTGTATTTCAGTCATCCAATGGATTGTGTCACTGATAACAATTTAATCTAGATAATTTTTAATCTGTAAAGGATTACATTTTGAAATTAACTTTCCCAACCTGGTGTGCCATGCACACAGGGAAGATACTGTAGTTTCAAATTTTCTAATTTAGCCCTAAATCTCACTTTTACAACTGTCTCCAGTTGAACCTAAAATCATCAATATATTATTTTCCCAACTTTCCAAACAAGGTGTTCAATTTATAAAATATTTACTGTAGTGCTGTACTTTGTTGTTTCAGCCAGTTCAAAGTCAAGTCAGTTAGTCAGTTGAGTAATGTATATCAGTTCAGTTCTTCAATCAGTTCTGTATCTTTGATAATCAATATTCTGTGATGGATTACAGTGTTAAACTAACCTTCCCCTGCCTGTGTACCTGCACACAGCCAACATACTGCAGTGTTAAACTCTGTCATTCAGCATAACTGCCACCTGTCCAGCTGTGTGTTGTACAGCAGCAGTGAATCTCCTCCTTGTGTCTGTCTGCTCTCCCTCCAGCCGGCCCCATGGTCAGGCCCTCAGTCTCTCTGCTTCCCCCCTCCTCTGAGCAGCTCTCTGGGGGCTCGGCCACGCTGGCCTGCCTGCTGACCGGCTACTCTCCTCAGGGAGCCGTGGTGAGCTGGGAGGTGGACGGTACAGAGGTGACAGAGGGGGTCCTGACCAGCTCAGAGGAGGAGAAGAGTGGACGCTACAGCAGCAGCAGCACCCTGACCCTGAGCCAGGACCGCTGGATGGAAGGAGAGCTGTACTCCTGCAGGGTGCTCCATCATGACCACACCCAGATCCAGTCCCTCCGCAGGAGCCGGTGTGAGGGCTAGGGGGGCTGGAGGAAGCCCAGAACAGGAGCAGGAACAACACACCTGCTACTCTCATCAATAGAGATTTTAATGTTAGAGTCAGTTAAAGCTTTGTGGAATAGAGAACCACACTGCTATATAGTGTTGGACAACAACAGCTTGGAGAGTAGTGTGTATAGATGTGAGTGTGCTTGATAACTGTCATGTTGTTTTGCTAATAAAGCTTGCTCTGATAAATAACATGATGAACTGTATCAGTCATTACCTTTATGGACAGCACTCAAAAATGAAATGGTTTTATAGTTTCTATTGATACCCAGCATCTCCTCTCTGTGGAAAATGAACATACTGGGATATAAATGATCATGCAAATCATAGTTTCACTAACCTTTTCAACTGGGAATGAAACAAAAAACTGTTAGAGGTAAATTCAACTATAAAACAGAATTCATTTTGTGTTATTCTCATGGTCATGCAGTCATGTGACCAGGTGACATTTTAAGAGCTCCTCTGCTGATAAGGACTGAGAAGTTAAAATGTGGTCTAAGAAAATGTTTTGAAGTCTTTAACACCAAAATGAGCTAAACAGTTCTGAATTATGAAATGTTCCTATATATTTAGAGAATATAATGGTTGTGCTTGGTGAGGTTACTGGTCAGACTCAGCTCTGTGTTCAGTGGTCTGTGTCAGAGTCTCTTCCCCTTCAGCAGCTGCAGTCAGTTCCTGCTGTAACAGCTCAGTGTCTATGCAGTCTGACTGAGGGAGGTTTTTGTACGACTGCAAATCACTGTGTGAACAGATAAGCACTGTTAATGTAGTGGAGACTCTGACAGTAATAAACTGCTGCATCTTTAGCCTGAGCTCCACTGATGGTCAAAGTGAAGTCAGTCCTGGTTCCACTGCCACTAAACCGAGCTGGTGTTCCTGATACAAGTTGATTCACATATTTTATTAGGAGCTTAGGAACCTCTCCAGATTTCTGTTGATACCAGAAGATATAAGTATTACTAAGAACAGCTTTGTTGGTTTTACAGCTCATAGTGACAGTGGATCCTGGAGTAAATGTCACTACCGGAGGCTGAGTCACAGTCACCTGACTGCTGGATCCTGCAGACAAAAACACAACATTCATTTATCAGCAGAAATAAATGACAGGAAAGGCAGCACACTGTGTTTGATATTTTGCTGAGTAAATGAACCTGTAAAACAGCAGCAGGCCAGCGTCCAGATGAGGATGGTGATGAGAGTCATGGTGGTTGTGGTTTCTGCTGTGTTGAGTGACAGATCTGAGTCCTGCAGTGTTGAACTCACAGGACTATAAACCTTCTCAGTTCACTGGAGGATCAGCTGACAATGCAAAGCCTCCTCTCTATGGAAATGATCTCTCTGCTCTCAACACACTGAAGGCAATGTGGGACACAAAATCAGGAGCAAATACTGCTTGGATTTATAGGATCTCTACTCTTATTGGAATACAAAAATACATTTGTCAGAAATACTTGGAAATTATGATTTACTACACTTGGATTAAAGTAGTTTGCACTGTGGTTTGTATGATGAGCATTTTTAATGTCTGCCTTGATTGACTTACAGTAAAAGGTTTACATAGATACATTTTATCTCTTAAAAACTAATTATTATGGTGTTAGTGGATGATTATTATGAAAGATATAGTAAATTTATATGTTAAAATTGATGTAAAAAAATGCTGAAAAACATGATTCGCTATGAGGACAAAATAGCTCTTCTTCCTCTGTCATTTAATTTTTGTACAAAATTAAAGAAAAATTGAGCAAATTATCTTTTTTCATCAAACAGCTTAAAACAACATCAAAGACTTTTCTGGATCTCACCAATTTAGCAGAACTATTATGGAAAAGCAAAGTTTTCTGTTGGAAAGATGCTTGTTTCAAGTGCAGGAGGTTTTTGTACGGCCTCTTAATGAGTTTGTATCACTGTGGTACACTTTTGGTGGAGGCACCAAACTCATCGTTGACTGTAAGTACCAGAGATTTCTACTTTATATGACACATAGTATATCTGTAAAATACAATTTTGGAGAAGAAATCGAATGATAGAAATTTACTGTTTGCACTTTGTTCATATTATTTGCTATTTTTCAGTTGAGGGTTGAACACAGGTTGAACAGAGATTTTGATGAGTTCAATGTCTCTTCAATCTTGTAGATAATTAAAGTTAGACATCTGCTGGAAACATCTATTTTCTAATACATTTTATTTTCAAGGAGTATTTATTTCATGAACGTTGCCAACGAAGTAAAACAAGTACAATTCTTATGATTTCACAAGTTCACTCTTATTTTTAAAGTGTCAGAAAAATGGTTGTAATTAATATTTTCTGTGGATGCCTTTAAAATACATTTATCATTTTATACTTAAACTCAGTATAGCTTGAAACATTTCTTCATGGTTCATTAGTTGGTGAAAAGGAAGTGAAAGATACAGAGAAGAAGCTGTTTTAACTGTTGAAACCAACAAACCATTTAAATTTTTGACACAAGACAGTCATTGCAGGAGAGAGGTATGGATTATCAGATATTATCAATCAGATCGGTAGATGTCATTATTGATCATCATTAACTAAACTTTTCAATTACATTTATATTTTACTCATTTAACTCATTCTCTAATTCTGAGTGACTTATGAGTGCAAGAGTAGAACAAGCTTCATTGTTTTGATTGTCAAAATTACAATCAACTCTGCCATTTCTTTCCACCATGCCCTCCCTCCCCTCTCTGTGACATTCCTCCTCTCCTCTCTTCTCCTCTCCTCTCCTCTCCTCTCCTCTCCTCTCCTCTCCTCTCCTCTCCTCTCTCTGTCTCTCCTCCAGTGGGTGTGGTGCGGCCCACCCTGACCCTCCTCCCCCCCTCCAGAGTGGAGCTGCAGCAGGACGATGCCACACTGGTGTGTCTGGCCAACGGGGGCTTCCCCTCAGCCTGGAGGCTGGGCTGGAAGGTGGGGGGCAGCAGCAGCTCCTCAGGGGTGTCAGACAGCCTGGAGGTCCTGGGGAGGGACGGCCACTACAGCTGGAGCAGCACCCTGACCCTCCCTGCAGACCAGTGGAGGAAGGCGGGCTCAGTGAGCTGTGAGGCCAGTCTGAATGGCCAGACGCCTGTCACTCAAACCCTGGACCCTGACCGCTGCTCAGAGTAGAGCTTCAGCAACGCTTCCTGTCTAGAAATGTTCTTCTGTGCTGAAGATGACTTGACTCAGCTTTTTCATGTGCATGTAACTTTCTATAGCAGAGCTTCATTTTGCTTCAATTGGTAATTTTTCAAACTGAACTGTATTTGAAGTGTTTCATCCCAAAATAAAGTTTTATCAAAATTGTGGCAGAAATGTTTTACTGTAATAAAAATAAAACTATATAGTATGACAAGTCCATGTTTGTGTTTTTGCTTGTAATATATTTATTTTGAGAAATGCCCATTTGATCTTCCCAATATCAGACCTGCTCTTACCAACTCACTTTATGGCAGAATACAAGTCAGGTTTCTCTGTTTAATAGCACAAAAGATGGTTACATCAGGTCCTGTGTGTTTTTAAAAACTTTTATCCAGTGACATTTGCATAGTCATTTTTCAGGGTGCAAGAAAGGCTTGGTTGTGTGAGGACATATTTACAAAGCTGTCGCTCCTGTAAATATGAACCTTTAGGGTACATAGAGGTTCGTTCCTATATGTTCCAAGATGGCAATTGATAAGTCTTATAGGTATCGAGGTTCATTCCTATATTGGAGTACAATAAAAGAATATTTCTACTTTTTATTATTATCTTTACTTACCTATTTTATCTTTCTTTATTTCTTTTAAATGTTTTTTTGCTGGACATGATGGATTTCATGTGTTGGGAATATAATAATTTGTTTTAAAAAAAACTGTATCAAGAAGGATGGTTACTGAATGATAAAGTAATCAGATTACATTCATTGTATATTTGATAAAAACAGGAACTACATTTCTCAGAATCTTGGTGGAAGGGAAAAGATGATTTTGATTTCAATACTACACAGAAAATAATAATTTACTACAAGCTGATATAAATTAACAATGGCTATAGGTGATGATGATACCACTGTTCACATAACAGGCTGTGAAAGAGAATGAAAACTCTTTAAAGTAAATTAATGTTATCAGATTATATTAGTGTTAAACTTTGTCATTTAGCATAATTCTGACTTTCACGCTGTAGCGACTATAGTAGAAGTTAAATTCATTATTGGATTATATTCCCAATTTACCCGAAAATGTGTTTATATAATCTATACTGTGCTAAATGAGCTCAACAGTTCTGAATTATGAAATGTTCCTATATATTTAGAGAATATAATGGTTGTGCTTGGTGAGGTTACTGGTCAGACTCAGCTCTGTGTTCAGTGGTCTGTGTCAGAGTCTCTTCCCCTTCAGCAGCTGCAGTCGGTTCCTGCTGTAACAGCTCAGTGTCTATGCAGTCTGACTGAGGGAGGTTTTTGTACCACTCAAAATCACTGTGTGAACAGATCAGCACTGTTTATCTCATGGTAACTCTGACAGTAATAAACTGCTGCATCTTCAGCCTGAACTCCACTGATGGTCAAAGTGAAGTCAGTCCCGGTTCCACTGCCACTAAACCGAGCTGGTGTTCCTGATTCAAGTTGATCCACAAGTGTTATTAGGAGCTTAGGAGCCTCTCCAGATTTCTGTTGATACCAGAAGATATAATAATCGCTGTAAACAGCTGGGTTGGTTTTACAGGTCATAGTGACAGTGGATCCTGGAGTAAATGTCACTACTGGAGGCTGAGTCACAGTCACCTGACTGCTGGATCCTGCAGACAAAAACACAACATTCATTTATCAGCAGAAATAAATGACAGAAAAGGCAGCACACTGTGTTTGATATGTTGCTGAGTAAATGAACCTGTAAAACAGCAGCAGGCCAGCGTCCAGATGAGGATGGTGATGAGAGTCATGGTGGTTGTGGTTTCTGCTGTGTTGAGTGACAGATCTGAGTCCTGCAGTGTTGAACTCACAGGACTATAAACCTTCTCAGTTCACTGGAGGATCAGCTGACAATGCAAAGCCTCCTCTCTATGGAAATGATCTCTCTGCTCTCAACACACTGAAGGCAATGTGGGACACAAAATCAGGAGCAAATACTGCTTGGATTTACAGGATCTCTACTCTTATTGGAATACAAAAATAAATTTGCCAGGAAAACTTGGAAATTATGATTTACCACACTTGGATTAAAGTAGTTTGCACTGTGGTTTGTATGATAAACCTATTTAATCTCTGCCTTGATTGACTTAAGATTTACATATATATATATATATATATATATATATATATATATATCTTTTAAAACTGATTGTTATGGTCTTGAAATAGATTATCATTAAGAAACATGTAGATAATTCACATGTTATAATTGATGTAAAAATATGATGAGGAAAAAGATTTGTTATGAGGAAAAAATTAGCTGTTGTTTTTCTGTCATTTGGATTTTTGTAATATTAAAGAAAAATGAAATAAATTACCTTGTTTCATCAAACAATTTCAAACAGCATCAAAGGCTTTTCTGGATCTCACCAATTTAGCAGAAGCTTTATGGCAAAGCAAAGTTTTCTATTGGAAAGATGCTTGTTTCAAGTGCAGGAGGTTTTTGTACGGCCTCTTAATGAGTTTGTATCACTGTGGGTCACTTTTGGTGGAGGCACCAAACTCATCGTTGACTGTAAGTACCAGAGATTTCTACTTTATATGACACATAGTATAATCGCTTTAAATCTAATTTTTGGGAAGAAATTGAATGATCAAATTTTCACTGTTTGCACTTTGTTCATATTATTTGCTATTTATTGGTTTGGGCTGAGCAATCATTTTGAAGAGAAATTTTGATGAGATCAATGTTTATTCAATCCAGTAGATAATTAAATTTAGACATCTTGCTTTAGAAAAATCTATTTTCTGATCAATTGTATTTTTCATGGAATGTTTATTTCATTAAATTTGCCAACCAACTAAAATCCTTAACTGTTAAATTATGATTTCACAAGTTCATTTTATTTTATTTTTTAATTCAAATGATGGTTACAGTTAATGTTTTCTGTGAATGCCTTTAAAATACATATAATTTTATACTTTAATCCAAAATAGCCTGTAGCATTTGTTCACGGTTCGTTAGTTTTACATCTGGTGAAAAGGAAGTGAAAGAGACAGAGAAGAAGCTGTTTTAACTGTTTTAACCCATAAACTTTTCACCCGTTACATTTTTGACACAAAACAATCATTGAAGAGATGAGATGAACTGTCAGATAATATAAAGCAGATGGGTAGATGTCATTATTAATCATTATTGACTAATTAACTTGATTACATTTACATTTTAGTCATTTAACTGATTCTCTATTTCTGAGTGACGTAAAATGAGTGTTACAGTAGATAAAGCTTCATTATTTTAATTGTCAAAATTACAATCAACTCTGCCATTTCTTTCCACCATGCCCTCCCTCCCCTCTCTGTGACATTCCTCCCCCCTTTCCTCTCCTCTCCTCTCCTCTCCTCTCCACCTCCCCTCCCCTCTCCTCTCCTCCCCTCTCCTCACCTCTCCTCTCCTCCTCTCCTCTCCTCTCCTCTCCTCTCCTCTCCTCTCCTCTTCTCTCCTCTCCTCTCTCTGTCTCTCCTCCAGTGGGTGTGGTGCGGCCCACCCTGACCCTCCTCCCCCCCTCCAGAGTGGAGCTGCAGCAGGACGGTGCCACACTGGTGTGTCTGGCCAACGGGGGCTTCCCCTCAGCCTGGAGGCTGGGCTGGAAGGTGGGGGGCAGCAGCAGCTCCTCAGGGGTGTCAGACAGCCTGGAGGTCCTGGGGAGGGACGGCCACTACAGCTGGAGCAGCACCCTGACCCTCCCTGCAGACCAGTGGAGGAAGGCGGGCTCAGTGAGCTGTGAGGCCAGTCTGAATGGCCAGACGCCTGTCACTCAAACCCTGGACCCTGACCGCTGCTCAGAGTAGAGCTTCAGCAACGCTTCCTGTCTAGAAATGTTCTTCTGTGCTGAAGATGACTTGACTCAGCTTTTTCATGTGCATGTAACTTTCTATAGCAGAGCTTCCTTACATTTTGCTTCAATTGGTAATTTTTCAAAATTAACTGTATTTGAAGTGTTTCATTCCAAAATAAAGTTTTATCAAAATTGTGGCAGAAATGTTTTATCGTAATTAAAATAAAACTATGGATTATAACAAGTCCATGTCTGTGTTTTTCCTTATAATATATTAATTATGAGAAATGCCCATTTGATCTTCCCAATATCATACCTGCTCTTATCAACTCACTTTACTGCAAAATACAAGTCAGGTTTCTACTCTGTTTAATAGCACAAGGGATGGTTACATCAGGTCCTGTGTGTTGGTAAAACTTTTTATTATCTTGTGACATTTGCATAGATAAGAGTAAGGTGAGGGAACAATCATCTAGATTTTTTAAATGTTGAGTGACAAATGTTTTTTTGTTTATAGAACCATAGAAGAAAGTTTCATTGCTTCAGGTTAATCTTCTATAAGATTTGTTGTGCTGCTAAAAACTGTTGACCATCTGTTTCTATATTCTAGGAGAGATAAAACCTCACCAACCTCCTCATGAAAAGTTGAGTTTCTCTGGGGATGTGAGTTTAAAACTGCCTGTTGAAAAGTGTCTTCCAGTATGTTTCAGTATTATCTCGAGTCACTGTGGTTCTGCTTGATGACACTTGTGTTCCAGGGCCAGAGTGCTGTGTTCAGTGGACCAGTTATCCAGATCACAGTCTCTTCCCTAAGCCTCAGCACCTGCAGCAGGCCGTTTTCAATGCAGTCAAACTGAAGGGGGGTTTTTGTACGGCTCAAAATCACTGTGTGAACGCTCCACCATGGTCACCAAGACAGTAGTAATCTCCAACATCTTCAGCCTGAACACCACTGATGGTTAGAGTGTAGTGAGAACCAGATCTACTGCCACTGAATCTAGATGGAGTTCCTGAGTTGAGAGTTGCTGCTCTGTATATAAGAAGTTTGGTAACCTGTCCAGGTTTCTGAAGGTACCAACTGAGATCAGCACCAATATCTGAACTCCCTGTGGCGCTAATGGACACAGTCCCTCCAAGACTAACAGACTTGGATTTGTCAGACTGAGTCAGAAAGTTGTTGGCAGAAGACTCTGAAATAAGAAGTGAAATATGAGTCAGTATGGAACAGCAGTGAAGATTATAATAGTGAGAAGAGAGAAATAGAAAGCAGATTGGAAGTAAAAGACAAGTGGAGGGATAGGAATTGCACCACACATAAAAATATCAAAACAATGTTAGATATATGTTCAAAAATTCTCACCCTGACTCAGGAAACCCAACATGACAAGCAGAGCGATTGGCAACTTCATCCTGATGCAGTTTTAGGTGAGAGTGCATGAAAACAGTTCAGACTTGCTGTGACATAAGCATTTAAACTCTGGGGAGCAGTGATGCATAAAAGTCATGCAAAATACATCGTAAGTAGGCAAACACACACCTGTTCCTGTGAAACAGAAAAGGGAGAGGTGAGGTGGAGTGAGAGCACATCCCTTCCTGGGATTTGTTGGACTGTTCAATAGCTCAATTAAAAACTTTTGGCTTTCTGGTCTACTTTATCTCTTTCGTTTCTCTGTCATTGTAAACTAAGGGTCTGTCTGTCCTTTTTACTCCATTCTTGTTCATTTTATGAAGTGATTAATTAAATTCACATTAAAGTGATGCAATTAAAAAAAGTAGTAAAATGTTCATTAAATGTGTCATTAAATGTCATTATTGTCTTTAAATGATGAATACATTACTGAATTCATGAATATATATTTTTAAAAAAGACCACTAAATTTTAACTTTTTTTAATTTTGTTATTCCATTTACTAATGTGTTTTCATTTTCATTTTCCATCTCAAATTTTATTTGTCTACTGCTTTATTGTTTACACTTTCTATTTGGGCCACACTATTTTTAGATTACTCTTTTTAAAGGAATAGTTCACCCAAAAATTATGTCATTATTTACTCACCCTCACGTCAGTTGAAACAAGTTAAATTTATTTGTCCGGGGCGCCCCAGTGGCTCAACCAGTAGAGCACGTTTCATTAAGGCTAAGTCCTAATCGCAGCGGCACGATGCGAATCCGTTCGAATGCCTGTCATCCCCTCACTCTGCCCTGTATTTCCTGTCTCTCTCTACTGTGTATTGTCTAATAAAACAGAAATGCCAAAATAATAATCTGTTATATGAATTTGTTCACACAGGGAAGTTGCCAGCATCTCCAAAAACACTGAAGTCAATGGGGACCGGTTCTTTACTGTTCCAAACGGGAGGAAAAATGACCATAAAATGGCTCCGTAATCCAAGTTTTCTAAAGCCAAATGATCACACTGTGTCTGAAAATGACTATATTTACACCATTATTTGTGCAAATGTTCACTACAGCCGTTGTTTTCGAAAACGTTCACACTTGCGCACTCCCAGACCCGGTGTTTTGACGCTCGGCACAATGAGAACGCGCAATCTTCCCCACTTCCATGTTTACACTGCTACTCATAGGTCGATGTCACACAAACTGAAAGAACTCTGCTCAAAGTGCATCAGTCTGACCTAACTTTACCTTTTCTGTCTTTGGTCTGTTATGTAGCTGTTGTAGTGTTGTTTGAGTGTGTGCTCTTCCTGGACGCTTCAACAGAGAGAAGCCGGTGAGACTGAGTATGTATCGTCGAGGGATGCAACTATGACTTTTCACTAACTACCAGAGACTAAGACTGTGGCTCATCGCTCTTGGCCTGGATGTCAACTCCTCCATTAAATCCCTCCATGCAGTCCAGCTGTGTAGTGAGCATTTCTCCTCAGTTGATTGCCTTCCAAAAGTCCGGAGAAGAAAAGCAGAATTATCTCTTTTGAAGTCGACCGCTGTGTCTGACACGTCTACCAAGAACAGAGGTATGTGAAATGATTTGCATGTACAGTGTTAAAGTGACCAGATGTCCCCTGTTTTCTGGGGAGAGTCTATGGATTCGGTGCTTTGTCCTCGGCTGACACTGTCCCTGTAACTGTCGCCGGGTTTCCCACTCTCTGGACTGCACAAATGTATTGCTTTATTACTCCAATAAATTACTAAGGGAGCGTATAATTCCTGTCAGATTTCAGAATGCATCTATTGCACAAAGTAGGTAATTTGAAAAATATAAATCACAAACATCCAGATGGTTGTGCAATTGACAGAGGATGTGGAGAAAAACAGTATCGGTGATTTCCTTGGCAACAGTACTCCTGTGGGGAAGCATGCTGTGTAATAATCACAATAAAGTTGATAGAGAATGAGATTGAAATCACTGAATCACTCAGGTAAAAACTACATTACCAGACCTCCTCTAGTAATGCTGTCAGCTCAACAGTTGTGAATTATTAAATGTACCTATATATTTAGAGAATATAATGGTTGTGCTTAGTGAGGTTACTGGTCAGACTCAGCTCTGTGTTCAGTGGTCTGTGTCAGAGTCTCTTCCCCTTCAGCAGCTGCAGTCGGTTCCTGCTGTAACAGCT
This sequence comes from Centroberyx gerrardi, assembly GCF_048128805.1. Taxonomy (NCBI): domain Eukaryota; kingdom Metazoa; phylum Chordata; class Actinopteri; order Beryciformes; family Berycidae; genus Centroberyx; species Centroberyx gerrardi. The sequence continues at coordinate 8,862,407 of NC_136013.1, read as the reverse complement.
CAGTGTCTATGCAGTCTGACTGAGGGAGGTTTTTGTACGACTAAAAATCACTGTGTGAACACTCCACCACTGTGGTAACTCTGACAGTAATAAACTGCTGCATCTTCAGCCTGAACTCCACTGATGGTCAAAGTGAAGTCAGTCCCGGTTCCACTGCCACTAAACCGAGCTGGTGTTCCTGATTCAAGTTGATTCACAAGTTTTATTAGGAGCTTATGAACCTCTCCAGATTTCTGTTGATACCAGTGCATATAATTATTACTATAAACAGCTTTGTTGGTTTTACAGGTCATAGTGACAGTGGATCCTGGAGTAAATGTCACTACTGGAGGCTGAGTCACAGTCACCTGACTGCTGGATCCTGCAGACAAAAACACAACATTCATTTATCAGCAGAAATAAATGACAGAAAAGACAGCACACTGTGTTTGATATTTTGCTGAGTAAATGAACCTGTAAAACAGCAGCAGGCCAGCGTCCAGATGAGGATGGTGATGAGAGTCATGGTGGTTGTGGTTTCTGCTGTGTTGAGTGACAGATCTGAGTCCTGCAGTGTTGAACTCACAGGACTATAAACCTTCTCAGTTCACTGGAGGATCAGCTGACAATGCAAAGCCTCCTCTCTATGGAAATGATCTCTCTGCTCTCAACACACTGAAGGCAATGTGAGACACAAAATCAGGAGGAAATACTGCTTGTATTTATAGGATCTCTACTCTTACTGGAATACAAAAATACATTTGTCAGAAATTCTTGGAAATTATGATTTACCACACTTGGATTAAAGTGGTTAATAATCATGAGATTATGTTACTGTATTTCAGTCATCCAATGGATTGTGTCACTGATAACAATTTAATCTAGATAATTTTTAATCTGTAAAGGATTACATTTTGAAATTAACTTTCCCAACCTGGTGTGCCATGCACACAGGGAAGATACTGTAGTTTCAAATTTTCTAATTTAGCCCTAAATCTCACTTTTACAACTGTCTCCAGTTCAACCTAAAATCATCAATATATTATTTTCCCAACTTTCCAAACAAGGTGTTCAATTTATAAAATATTTACTGTAGTGCTGTACTTTGTTGTTTCAGCCAGTTCAAAGTCAAGTCAATCAGTCAGGTGAGTAATGTATATCAGTTCAGTTCTTCAATCAGTTCTGTATCTTTGATAATCAATATTCTGTGATGGATTACAGTGTTAAACTAACCTTCCCCTGCCTGTGTACCTGCACACAGCCAACATACTGCAGTGTTAAACTCTGTCATTCAGCATAACTGCCACCTGTCCAGCTGTGTGTTGTACAGCAGCAGTGAATCTCCTCCTTGTGTCTCTCTGCTCTCCCTCCAGCCGGCCCCATGGTCAGGCCCTCAGTCTCTCTGCTTCCCCCCTCCTCTGAGCAGCTCTCTGGGGGCTCGGCCACGCTGGCCTGCCTGCTGACCGGCTACTCTCCTCAGGGAGCCGTGGTGAGCTGGGAGGTGGACGGTACAGAGGTGACAGAGGGGGTCCTGAGCAGCTCAGAGGAGGAGAAGAGCGGACGCTACAGCAGCAGCAGCACCCTGACCCTGAGCCAGGACCGCTGGATGGAAGGAGAGCTGTACTCCTGCAGGGTGCTCCATCATGACCACACCCAGACCCAGTCCCTCCGCAGGAGCCGGTGTGAGGGCTAGGGGGTCTGGAGGAAGACCAGGACAGGAGCAGGAACAACACACCTGCTACTCTCATCAATAGAGATTTTAATGTTAGAGTCAGTTAAAGCTTTGTGGAATAGAGAACCACACTGCTATATAGTGCTGGACAACAACAGCTTGGAGAGTAGTGTGTGTAGCTAAGCTGCTAGATGTGAGTGTGCTTGATAACTGTCATGTTGATAATTGATGTTTTGCTAATAAACCTTGCTCTGATAAATAATATGATGAACTGTATCAGTCATTACCTTTATGGACAGCACTCAGAAATGAAATGGTTTTATAGTTTCTATTGATACCCAGCATCTCCTCTCTGTGGAAAATGAACATACTGGGATGTAAATGATCATGCAAATCTTAGTTTCACTACCTTTTTCAAATGAAATGAAAGTTAAAAATGAAACCCTTAGAGTTAAAATAGATCATAAAACAGAATTCACTTTTTTTCCCCCTCATGATCATGGACTGTTCAAGCAATATTTGTGAATATTAGCATCTGTCTTCAAAAATTGAGGAGAGGAGAATGGTAACTGAAATGTGTGATGTCATCAAGCGACACCGAGATATGGTTTTTAAAACATTTTACACCATGTTCCTATATATTTAGAGAATATAATGGTTGTGCTTGGTGAGGTTACTGGTCAGACTCAGCTCTGTGTTCAGTGGTCTGTGTCAGAGTCTCTTCCCCTTCAGCAGCTGCAGTCGGTTCCTGCTGTAACAGCTCAGTGTCTATGCAGTCTGACTGAGGGAGGTTTTTGTACGACTGCAAATCACTGTGTGAACACAACAGCACTGTTTATCTCATGGATACTCTGACAGTAATAAACTGCTGCATCTTCAGCCTGAACTCCACTGATAGTCAAAGTGAAGTCAGTCCCGGTTCCACTGCCACTAAACCGAGCTGGTGTTCCTGATTCAAGTTCATCCACAAGTGTTATTAGGAGCTTAGGAGCCTCTCCAGATTTCTGTTGATACCAGTGCATATAATTATTTCCAACAACAGCTGGGTTGGTTTTACAGGTCATAGTGACAGTGGATCCTGGAGTAAATGTCACTACTGGAGGCTGAGTCACAGTCACCTGACCGCTGGATCCTGCAGACAAAAACACAACATTCATTTATCAGCAGAAATAAATGACAGAAAAGGCAGCACACTGTGTTTGATATGTTGCTGAGTAAATGAACCTGTAAAACAGCAGCAGGCCAGCGTCCAGATGAGGATGGTGATGAGAGTCATGGTGGTTGTGGTTTCTGCTGTGTTGAGTGACAGATCTGAGTCCTGCAGTGTTGAACTCACAGGACTATAAACCTTCTCAGTTCACTGGAGGATCAGCTGACAATGCAAAGCCTCCTCTCTATGGAAATGATCTCTCTGCTCTCAACACACTGAAGGCAATGTGGGACACAAAATCAGGAGCAAATACTGCTTGGATTTACAGGATCTCTACTCTTATTGGAATACAAAAATACATTTGTCAGAAATCCTTGGAAATTATGATTTACCACACTTGGATTAAAGTGGTTTGCACTGTGGTTTGTATGATAAACCTATTTAATCTCTGCCTTGATTGACTTAAAAGGTTTACATAGATACATTATATCTCTTAAAATTGATTATTATGGTTTTGTAATCAATTATTATTATGAAAGATATAGTTTATTAACACAATGTTAAAATAGATTTAAAAAATATGATGAAAAAATAGATTTGCGATCAGGTCAAAATAACTCTTGTTTCTCTGTCATTAGAATTTTGATTAAAACTGAAGCAAAATGAAATAAATTAACTTGTTTCATCAAACAATTTCAAACAACATCAAAGACTTTTCTGGATCTCACCAATCTAGCAGAACCTTTATGGTAAAGCAGAGTTTTATATTGGAAAGCTTCTTGTTTCAAGTGCAGGAGGTTTTTGTACGGCCTCTTAATGAGTTTGTATCACTGTGGTGGACTTTTGGTGGAGGCACCAAACTCATCGTTGACTGTAAGTACCAGAGATTTCTTTTTTATATGACACATAGTATATCACTTTAAATCAAATTTTGCGGAAGAAATTGAATGATAAAATTTTCACTGTTTGCACTTTATTTCCTATTTATTGGTTATATGGCTGAACAATCAGTTTGAACAGAAATCTTGCTGAGATCAATGTCTCTTCAATCCTCTAGATTGTTCAAATTAGACATTCGCTATAAAAACATCCATTTTCTGATCATGGAGTTTTTATTAAATGTATTTATCTATTAAATTTGGCAACCAACTAAAATCCTTAACTGTTAGATTGTGATTAATTTCATAAAATCATTATGAAGTTCATTTTAATTTTTTTTTAAATCCAGATGATGGCTACAATTAATATTTTCTGTGAATACCTTTAAAATACATATATAATTTTATACTTAAATCCAGTTTAGCTTGTAACATTTGTTCACGGTTCGTTAGTTTTACATCTGGTGAAAAGGAAGTGAAAGAGACAGAGAAAAAACAGTTTTAACTGTTTTAATCTATAAACCTTTTATCTGTTACATTTTTGGCACAAGACAATCATTGCAGGGATGAGAGTTATGGGCTGTCAGATATTATAAAGCAGATTGGTAGATGTCATTATTAATCATAATTAACTAAACTTTTCAATTACATTTACATTTTCTTTAATTCTGAGTGACATACAATGAGTGCCACAGTAGAAAAAGCTTCATTATTTCAATCGTCAAAATTACAACCAACTCTGCCATTTCTTTCCACCATGCCCTCCCTCCCCTCTCTGTGACATTCCTCCCCTCTCTCCTCTCCTCTCCTCTCCTCTCCTCTCCTCTCCTCTCCTCTCCTCTCCTCTCCTCTCCTCTCCTCTCCTCTCCTCTCCTCTCCTCTCCTCTCTCCTCTCCTCTCCTCTCCTCTCCTCTCCTCTCCTCCCCTCCCCTCTCCTCTCCTCCCCTCTCCTCACCTCTCCTCTCCACCTCTCCTCTCCTCTCCTCTCCTCTCCTCTCCTCCCCTCCCCTCCCCTCTCCTCTCCTCCCCTCTCCTCACCTCTCCTCTCCTCCTCTCCTCTCCTCTCCTCTCCTCTCCTCTCCTCTCCTCTCCTCTCTCTGTCTCTCCTCCAGTGGGTGTGGTGCGGCCCACCCTGACCCTCCTCCCCCCCTCCAGAGTGGAGCTGCAGCAGGACGGTGCCACACTGGTGTGTCTGGCCAACGGGGGCTTCCCCTTAGCCTGGAGGCTGGGCTGGAAGGTGGGGGGCAGCAGCAGCTCCTCAGGGGTGTCAGACAGCCTGGAGGTCCTGGGGAGGGACGGCCACTACAGCTGGAGCAGCACCCTGACCCTCCCTGCAGACCAGTGGAGGAAGGCGGGCTCAGTGAGCTGTGAGGCCAGTCTGAATGGCCAGACGCCTGTCACTCAAACCCTGGACCCTGACCGCTGCTCAGAGTAGAGCTTCAGCAACGCTTCCTGTCTAGAAATGTTCTTCTGTGTTGAAGATGACTTGACTCAGCTTTTTCATGTGCATGTAACTTTCTATAGCAGAGCTTCCTTACATTTTGCTTCAATTGGTAATTTTTCAAACTGAACTGTATTTGAAGTGTTTCATTCCAAAATAAAGTTTTATCAAAATTGTGGCAGAAATGTTTCACCGTAATAAAAATAAAACTATATATTATAACAAATCCATGTTTGTGTTTTTATTTAAGATATTTATTGTGAGAAATGCCCACTTGATCTTCCCAATATCATACCTGCTCTTACTAACTCACATACTACAAAATCTAAGTCAGGTTTCTACTCTGTTTAATAGCACAAGGGATGGTTACATCAGGTCCTGTGTGTTGGTAAAACTTTTACGATCATGTGACATTTGCATAGAGAATAGTAAAGTGAGGGAACAATCATCTAGATTTTTTAAATGTTGACTGACGAATGTGAATGTTTTTTTGTTTATAGAACCATAGAAGAAAGTTTCATTGCTTCAGGTTAATCTTCTATAAGATTTGTTGTGCTGCTAAAAACTGTTGACCATCTGTTGCTCTATTCTAGGAGAGGTAAAACCTCACCAACCTCCTCATGAAAAGTTGAGTTTCTCTGGGGATGTGAGTTTAAAACTGCCTGTTGAAAAGTGTCTTCCAGTATGTTTCAGTATTATCTTGAGTCACTGTGGTTCTGCTTGATGACACTTGTGTTCCAGGGCCAGAGTGCTGTGTTCAGTGGACCAGTTATCCAGATCACAGTCTCTTCCCTAAGCCTCAGCACCTGCAGCAGGCCGTTTTCAATGCAGTCAAACTGAAGGAGGTTTTTGTACGGCTCAAAATCACCGTGTGAATGCTCGACCATGGGCACCAAGACAGTAGTAATCTCCAACATCTTCAGCCTGAAGACCACTGATGGTTAGAGTGTAGTGAGAACCAGATCTACTGCCACTGAATCTAGATGGAGTTCCTGAGTTGAGAGTTGATGCTTGGTATATAAGAAGTTTGGTAACCTGTCCAGGTTTCTGAAGGTACCAACTGAGATCAGCACCAATATTTGAACTCCCTGTGGCGCTAATGGACACAGTCCCTCCAAGACTAACAGACTTGGATTTGTCAGACTGAGTCAGAAAGTTGTTGGCAGAAGACTCTGAAATAAGAAGTGAAATATGAGTCAGTATGGAACAGCAGTGAAGATTATAAAGGTGAGAAGAGATAAATAGAAAGCATATTGGAAGTGCAAGACAGGAGGAATTGCACCACACATAAAAATATCAGAACAATGTTAGATATATGTTCAAAAATTCTCACCCTGACTCAGGAAACCCAACATGACAAGCAGAGCGATTGGCAACTTCATCCTGATGCAGTTTTAGGTGAGAGTGCATGAAAACAGTTCAGACTTGCTGTGACATAAGCATTTAAACTCTGGGGAGCAGTGATGCATAAAAGTCATGCAAAATACATCGTAAGTAGGCAAACACACACCTGTTCCTGTGAAACAGAAAAGGGAGAGGTGAGGTGGAGTGAGAGCACATCCCTTCCTGGGATTTCTTGGACTGTTCAATAGCTCATTTAGAAACTTTTGGCTTTCTGGTCTACTTTATCTCTTTCGTTTCTCTGTCATTGTAAACTAAGGGTCCGTCTGTCCATTTTACTCCATTCTTGTTCATTTTATGAAGTGACTAATTAAATTCACATTAAAGTGATGCAATTAAAAAAAGTAGTAAAATGTTCATTAATTGTGTCATTAAATGTCATTATTGTCTTTAAATGATGAATACATTATTGAATTCATGAATATATATTTTTTAAAAAGACCACTAAATTTGAACTTTTTTAATTTTGTTATTCCATTTACTAATGTGTTTTCCTTTTCATTTTCCATCTCAAATTTTATTTGTCTACTGCTTTATTGTTTACACTTTCTATTTGGGCCACACTATTTTTAGATTACTCTTTTTAAAGGAATAGTTCACCCAAAAATTATGTCATTATTTACTCACCCTCACGTCAGTTGAAACAAGTTAAATTTGTTTGTCCGGGGCGCCCCAGTGGCTCAACCAGTAGAGCATGTTTCATTAAGGCTAAGTCCTAATCGCAGCGGCACGATGCGAATCCGTTCGAATGCCTGTCATCCCCTCACTCTGCCCTGTATTTCCTGTCTCTCTCTACTGTGTATTGTCTAATAAAACAGAAATGCCAAAATAATAATCTGTTATATGAATTTGTTCACACAGGGAAGTTGCCAGCATCTCCAAAAACACTGAAGTCAATGGGGACCGGTTCTTTACTGTTCCAAACGGGAGGAAAAATGACCATAAAATGGTTCCGTAATCCAAGTCTTCTAAAGCCAAATTATCACACTGTGTCTGAAAATGACTATATTTACACCATTATTTGTGCAAATGTTCACTACAGCCGTTGTTTTCGAAAACGTTCACACTTGCACACTCCCAGACCCGGTGTTTTGACGCTCGGCACGATGAGAACGCGCAATCTTCCCCACTTCCATGTTTACACTGCTACTCGTAGGTCGATGTCACACAAACTGAAAGAACTCTGCTCAAAGTGCATCAGTCTGACCTAACTTTACCTTTTCTGTCTTTGGTCTGTTATGTAGCTGTTGTAGCTTTTCTACCTAGCGCCGATATTTTAAAAATGGTTTGAGTGTGTGCTCTTCCGGGACGCTTCAACAGAGAGAAGCCTGTGAGACTGAGTGTTAGGCTTGACCCAATTAGCGGTTGGATTCACAGCAAAAGAGGCGGTGGTACAGTGCAACCAAAGGTGTTTATTCACCCACAAAGATGACATAACAAGACAAAACAAAACTAGTTTGCAAAAATGAGAGGCATGGCTGTGAGCAGCTCTCCAGGGTCCTACCAACAGCAGAGTCAGATGAACACTGGCAGCCTTTTATAAGCTGCTTCAGGTAATCAACCTGGATGCTACCAACTATAGGGGTCACTTAAACAATAGCATTCAACAATACAATATACTGTCCCTTTAACCTATCATTCTACATATCTATCGAATACATACAGTTAAAATAGATGTTGCTCTCAAACAATAAATACTGCAACACATAAACAATATATATTTCAGTTCAAACACACACACACACACCACCCCCCCTCTGCTATCCCATCACATGGTCCTTCCCGGAACTATATATAGGTGCTCGGACAACCCGGGGAACTTTTGCATGACTCACTTGACTGAAGCTCCATCAGAAGAGGAGGAGAAAGGAGATCAAACTGCAGAGTCTGCTATTGATTCAATTGCTTGTTGTCTAAGCCAGCAGCTTTACATCTAAATTTTGCGCCTGGTTCCGAGGCAGACAGCAGCTCGGCCCCGAGCCGGAGAGGAGAAACGCCAGGCCACATCAATTCACTAAACTGCCTTATCCACCACTCTGGACGCTGCTTTGATCCAGCGGTAAGGCGTGTTAACCCTCGGGTATTGTCACCTTCACCACGGGAAACAAGTCACTCAATCACCTGCTTAAAGTAGCTCACCACTACTTTCTCACCAAACTCACTAAATCCCACAAGTGTGTGTGTTTTTTTTTTTTTTTCTCCCCCCTGGCTGCTGCTCCTTCTCAGACCCGAGGCAGCTGTGCTTTCATACTGGAAGACGTTAAAATTATTTTGTATATTGCCCTTCTGATATTTCTAGGATAGCCATTGTTTTAATCCTACTTTTAACTCACATTGTCCCCTTTAAGTACCATAGTTTTTATCTAAGATATTTACATCCTTATTACAATGGCGACCAAGCGAGCCCCAAGTGCACTGACATCTGATCAGAGGAAAACAGTGTGGTCTAAAGCCTTTGATGCCAAAACAAACCCAACCAAACAAAAGCCTAATGCTGAACCATTTAAACAAACCAAGCCAAAGCCCCAAAAAAGCATTAAGCCTAAACCACCTCTCATTCCTGTTGACCTCCACCAAGATGCTAATCAAAGCCTGGATAATTTTATTGAAGATGCTTTACAGAATATTGAAGAAATGGAAAGGGCAACAAGCGCCCCAGACCCAACTCTGAGCAGTAATAGCCAGAGCTCGGAGATCAGAGGAGATTTTGAAAACCATCTTTGGACTAATTCAAACTTTATTCAAAGACCTGAGTCTACACATCCAAAAAACACCACTTGCTCCATTTGTGCCCGAACTACAGCATACGCTTACAAGAATGAATAACATACTGCTAAATGAAAATAACCCAGTCCCAGCTGTAGCTAGTAGTCACAAATCATATGCCCAAGCTGTGACAGACAACCATGATGACCAGGACTTCACACTGGTACAAAACCCAAAGAAACGACTCAGATCCAGCCCAAGTCCTAAAACAAACACACCACTTGGAATAACACGGGAACAGACCAACTCACCCCCACCAATAATCATAGACAACATTAACAGAACAGTCTTCAAAAATGAAAAAGATATTGCAAAGGAAATTATGCGGTGCAAACCAACAATCAAAGTCCAAAAGCTGGTCAATCTGCAGAGAGGAGGGCTGCTGGTTTTCCCAAGAGATCCAAATTCAATGAACCAGCTCCTGGCTCCGTGGCCTGAGGATGCATTCAAAAGCACCAAACTCAACATAAAGCTGGCAAACCGTCAAGGTGGGACAGAATCACATCAAACAACCAAACAAGTTGTTATTAAAGGGCCATCACCTAATATCACCATTGATCAAATCAAAGAGGAACTGAATCATCAAGGCATAACAATCCAGAAGGCTCACCGTATCATAAGTAGAAGAACAGAACAGCCGACCAACTTCGTCAGAGTCCATCTATCCAACCCAGAAGACTCCGCCAAACTCATCAGCGAAGGATTCTTCATGGACCTCTTCCACTACTGTGTGGAAAAAGCTCACTCTACAACAAATGTAAAGCATTGCTTTAATTGTCAGGGTTTCAATCATACAGCCCAGCAATGTAAAAATGAAATCAAATGTGTCAGATGTGGAGCAGGTCACTCACACAAATCATGTGAAAGGCCCAAACATGAATCTAACTGTGCCAATTGTGGTGGAAATCATTCTGCTGCTTCCAAGCAATGCCCTACCTACCTATCCATGATTCGATCCTCCCAGGCTCAGCCTCTCTCCCAGCTCCACCCCGGCCAGAAAACCTCCAGACCCCTGGTGCAATCTACTGATCTCCAAAATGACCTTAAGAGTCTGTGCCAGGATAAAAAACAATACGAAGCCATCTGGAAATGCCTCGAGAAACATCTTAAGTAAATAGTCTTTCTAAATACGAACAACAATATGGACCAATTAAATATCTTACATATCAATATAAGGGGAATCAGATTAAACAAAGAAGAGCTCCTCCACATCCTACAGGAAAAGGATGTTCATGCAGCTTCAATAAATGAAACGTTTCTCTCCCCACACATAGACTTCTCCCTACCAGGCTATGATATTCTAAGAAGAGACAGGCCTCAGGGGAAAGGTGGAGGAGTTGCCCTGCTCATAAAAAGATCAATTGCATACAATGAAACCTTCATCTCAGTAAGCCCAGAACAAGCCCAAAGTAACGAATTCATAACTGCAAGACTTAAGCTCTCTCCTAACTCCAGCATACTCCTGATGTCAATGGTGTAATTCCTTCCCCCCATCTTTTCCAAGAGATTCTTCTCCAAGAGAAGAAAGCAATCATAATGGGAGATTTCAATGCCAAACACTCAGCTTTCAATAATAAAAGCACAAATCAGTCGGGTACTATACTAAATACTATAATCGAGCAGACTGATCTAGTTCTTCTTAACAATGATGAGCCAACACATTATTCCACTACGCACAACTCGGTGGATATTTTAGATCTTTGCCTCTGCACCCCAGAATTAGCCGGAAGAGTAACCATGTTTTCTGTCTGCGGTGACATCGGCAGTGATCATTTACCAATACTCACTTCACTCAGTTTTGAAGCCCAGTCTGCTAAAAGACAAATAAGATATGACTACAAATCAGCAAACTGGCAAGCATTCAAGCTCTCTACTGCCAACCAGAGTGCCCACCTTCCTCCATGTGATCCAGAACCTTCTGCCATCGACCAAAGATCTATCTTGCTCGGACAGATACTCCTCACAGCCAGGGAAAGCTCAGTGAGCCTTAGAGGAGATCCTAAAGGCCCAAAGAACCTCCCCCTTTCTCTGATACGGCTTATTAAAATAAAAAGAAGACTAAGAAGAGAATTTATGAAAACAAGGTCTCCGGAGATCAAACAAAAAGTCAACCAACTACAAACACAAATACGGAAAGCAATCAGGAGGGAACGAGAAAAAACATGGAACAGGTTTTATACGGACTTAAACAATGACCCAAATCCCAAAACATTTTGGCAGAAAATCAATCAGCTTAATGGAAAGAAAAATAACTCAAGAATTACAGTTTTAAGACATAATGGCCAAATGGTTGAGGATGAAAAAGAAAAAGCACATGGTTTTAAAGAGCACCTGCAAAATGTACATTTATGTCCAGATGACCCCTTGTTCGATCCAGAATGGAAGGAAATAGTAGAGCGCCAGGTCTGTCTGCCTACCCATCTACCCCTAGGAAATATAGAAATCAATCATCCTCTAATCAAAGTGGTCACGATAACTGAACTCCAGCAGCATTTCAAGAAGCTCAAAGTGAAAGCCCCTGGTGAAGATACAGTGGACAATCGGCTTATCAAAGAAGCATCAGCAGAGTTTCTGACCATACTTGCAGACCTCTATACCCTCTGCCTCCATGTTGGTTATTTCCCAAAGCCCTGGAAATCAGCCTTGGTGTCTATGGTCCCCAAACCACACAAAGATCCCCACCTGCCTGTCAATTACAGGCCTATTAGCCTCCTGAGTAACCTTGGCAAACTTCTGGAAAGAGTGCTGGCTGACAGGCTCCAAAGCCACTTTGATGCCATAGGAGTTTTGGGGGTCCACCAGGCAGGATTCAGAAAGGCAAGAAGTACAACTGACAATATCCTAAGGCTGGCAGAAGACGTCCAGCGGAGTTTTAATAAGAAAGAGGTAACGGTTGCCGTATTCTTTGATATTGAAAAGGCATTCGATAAAATGTGGCACAAAGGACTCATATACAGGCTGCTGGACTGTAATCTACAACTCCCGCAACAAATGGTGGTGCTTTTAAATAGTTTTTTAACCCAGAGAGAGATTGCAGTGAGAGTGGGAGCATCAACCTCCAGCAGATTTACCCCAGAAGCGGGGGTGCCCCAAGGCTCAGCTCTCAGTCCCCTGCTGTTTTTAATGTATATAAGTGACATCTACTACCCACCCAGAGGAGAGGGACAAGTCTCCCAATTCGCTGATGACCTTTGTTACTGGGCCTCATCAAAAAATGCTCAATATGCTGGAAAAAAATTACAGAGATGCATCACTGAGATGGAAGCCTGGGCAAATATGTGGAGGGTAAAATTAAACCCCACAAAAACGCAATGTGTGCTATTCTCTAAGCACCCACGCAAAAACAAGCAGATAGATCTCAAACTATATGGAGAAACTCTTCAGGCCACCCCCACTGCAAAATTTTTAGGTGTGACCTTTCAACAAAACATGCAATGGATGGCACACATAGCTGCAATAGAGAAAGAAGCGAGAAGAAGACTTAATCATCTGAAAGTGCTCTGCAGAAAACAAGGAGGAGCGAATCCTGAAACCGCTGTGCGGGTCTATCAGTCTTACATCAGACCACTGTTTGAATATGCAGTGCCTGCCTGGTGCAATGTAGGGAGAGCACAACTCACAAAACTTCAGGTTATCCAAAATCTCGCCATTAAAATGTGCTACAGACTACCCAAATATACAAACAATAAATACACCCACCAACTCTCTGGCCTGATGACATTACATGAAAGAATTGCCGTTTTGGGAAAAAAATATCTTCACAGAGCTGAAACCAACCCATCACTGCAACCGGCCATAGAGGAGGAAAAAACTGACCCACCCAGATACCTCTGCAGCACTCCCCTGTCTGTCTTACTGAAATATTGATATAGGAACTTGATACAACCACCACATATACTGAGCTCTTTAATAGTGGGGCAATCTTGCAGTGTTGCATTTATTGTTCATAGCTCTTTTATTTCTTCTTTTTATCACTTCTGATAGGCTACTAATGACACTTTTTATTCGTTTTATCCACTTTTATTTTCTTGATATTAATAAAGCAGCCTAGTTAAAGGAAAAAGAGAAAAAAGGAAAAAGAAAAGAAAAAAGGAAAAAAAAAAAAGAAAAAAGAAAAAAGAAAAGGGAAAAAAAAATATGATGAAAGAATCCCATGGTCAGTAAGGTGAGCGGACTGATGGTGAACTTGAAAACCTCCTTTTCCCACTCCTTCCCTCCGGACCCACTTCAACTGGAAAACAGGGACTGAAGAGGACTGCCAGTCCTGAGCTGTCCCTACAGGAACCATTCTGTTCTGTCCGGGGAACTTTTTTGCCCGAACACCCTAGAACACAGACAAGACAGCACAGGTAAGTGATTGCATGAACCAACAATTAAAACCCTTACGTTGCACCACTCTAGTGGTGCACTTAGAAATATTGCACTTGCCCATACCAAATCATGACATTCAACCAAACAATGAAAACCCATTCCATGTCAGGTTAAGTACTGAACATTTGTTTGTTTCCTTCAGGTGGAGCTTCAGTCCTTACCCATGCTGAGTAACTGCTCCAGCCGGACAAGATAAAATAACTCACACAAACAAACTTAAAATGTTTAGTAAAATATATATTCAATAAAATACTTTAAATCATGACTCGGTTTGCAATTATTAATGCTGTGCAAATGTTACTGTGCAAACTATGCTGTGCAAACCATTCAATAAATCAAGTGTACAATACAAATGTGCAAATAGTGCAAAGGATTAGTAACGAGGTGCGCCTTCGTTACACTCAGTATGTATCGTCGAGGGATGCAACTATGACTTTTCACATACTACCAGAGACTAAGACTGTGGCTCATCACTCTTGACCTGGATGTCAACTCCTCCATTAAATCCCTTCATGCAGTCCAGCTGTGTAGTGAGCATTTCTCCTCAGTTGATTGCCATCCAAAAGTCCGGAGAAGAAAAGCAGAATTATCTCTTTTGAAGTCGACCGCTGTGTCTGACACGTCTACCAAGAACAGAGGTATGTGAAATGATTTATATGTACAGTGTTAGAGTGACCAGATGTCCCCTGTTTTCTGGGGACAATCTGTGGATTTAGTGCTTTGTCCTCGGCTGACACTGTCCCTGTAACTGTCGCCGGGTTTCCCACTCTCTGGACTGCACAAATGTATTGCTTTATTACTCCAATAAATTACTAAAGGAGCGTATAATTCCTGTCAGATTTCAGAATGCATCTATTGCACAAAGTAGGTAATTTGAAATATATAAATCACAAACATCCAGATGGTTGTGCAATTGACAGAGGATGTGGAAGTCCACAGAAAACAACAGTACTCCTGTGGGGAAGCATGCTGTGTAATAATCACAATAAAGTTGATAGAGAATGAGATTGAAATCACTGAATCACTCAGGTAAAAACTACATCACCAGACCTTCTCTAGTAATGCTGTCAGCTCAACAGTTCTGAATTATGAAATGTTCCTATATATTTAGAGAATATAATGGTTGTGCTTGGTGAGGTTACTGGTCAGACTCAGCTCTGTGTTCAGTGGTCTGTGTCAGAGTCTCTTCCCCTTCAGCAGCTGCAGTCGGTTCCTGCTGTAACAGATCAGTGTCTATGCAGTCTGACTGAGGGAGGTTTTTGTACGACTAAAAATCACTGTGTGAACAGATAACCACTGTTTATCTCATGGTAACTCTGACAGTAATAAACTGCTGCATCTTCAGCCTGAACTCCAGTGATGGTCAAAGTGAAGTCTGTCCCGGTTCCACTGCCACTAAACCGAGCTGGTGTTCCTGATTCAAGTTCATCCACAAATGTTATTAGGAGCTTAGGAGCCTCTCCAGATTTCTGTTGATACCAGAACATATAATTATTACTATAAACAGCTTTGTTGGTTTTACAGGTCATAGTGACAGTGGATCCTGGAGTAAATGTCACTACTGGAGGCTGAGTCACAGTCACCTGACTGCTGGATCCTGCAGACAAAAACACAACATTCATTTATCAGCAGAAATAAATGACAGAAAAGACAGCACACTGTGTTTGATATTTTGCTGAGTAAATGAACCTGTAAAACAGCAGCAGGCCAGCGTCCAGATGAGGATGGTGATGAGAGTCATGGTGGTTGCGGTTTCTGCTGTGTTGAGTGACAGATCTGAGTCCTGCAGTGTTGAACTCACAGGACTATAAACCTTCTCAGTTCACTGGAGGATCAGCTGACAATGCAAAGCCTCCTCTCTATGGAAATGATCTCTCTGCTCTCAACACACTGAAGGCAATGTGGGACACAAAATCAGGAGCAAATACTGCTTGGATTTATAGGATCTCTACTCTTACTGGAATACAAAAATACATTTGTCAGAAATACTTGGAAATTATGATTTACCACACTTGGATTAAAGTGGTTAATAATCATGAGATTATGTTACTGTATTTCAGTCATCCAATGGATTGTGTCACTGATAACAATTTAATCTAGATAATTTTTAATCTGTAAAGGATTACATTTTGAAATTAACTTTCCCAACCTGGTGTGCCATGCACACAGGGAAGATACTGTAGTTTCAAATTTTGTAATTTAGCCCTAAATCTCACTTTTACAACTGTCTCCAGTTCAACCTAAAATCATCAATATATTATTTTCCCAACTTTCCAAACAAGGTGTTCAATTTATAAAATATTTACTGTAGTGCTGTACTTTGTTGTTTCAGCCAGTTCAAAGTCAAGTCAATCAGTCAGGTGAGTAATGTATATCAGTTCAGTTCTTCAATCAGTTCTGTATCTTTGATAATCAATATTCTGTGATGGATTACAGTGTTAAACTAACCTTCCCCTGCCTGTGTACCTGCACACAGTCAACATACTGCAGTGTTAAACTCTGTCATTCAGCATAACTGCCACCTGTCCAGCTGTGTGTTGTACAGCAGCAGTGAATCTCCTCCTTGTGTCTCTCTGCTCTCCCTCCAGCCGGCCCCATGGTCAGGCCCTCAGTCTCTCTGCTTCCCCCCTCCTCTGAGCAGCTCTCTGGGGGCTCGGCCACGCTGGCCTGCCTGCTGACCGGCTACTCTCCTCAGGGAGCCGTGGTGAGCTGGGAGGTGGACGGTACAGAGGTGACAGAGGGGGTCCTGACCAGCTCAGAGGAGGAGAAGAGCGGACGCTACAGCAGCAGCAGCACCCTGACCCTGAGCCAGGACCGCTGGATGGAAGGAGAGCTGTACTCCTGCAGGGTGCTCCATCATGACCACACCCAGATCCAGTCCCTCCGCAGGAGCCGGTGTGAGGGCTAGGGGGTCTGGAGGAAGACCAGGACAGGAGCAGGAACAACACACCTGCTACTCTCATCAATAGAGATTTTAATGTTAGAGTCAGTTAAAGCTTTGTGGAATAGAGAACAACACTGCTATATAGTGTTGGACAACAACAGCTTGGAGAGTAGTGTGTGTAGCTAAGCTGCTAGATGTGAGTGTGCTTGATAACTGTCATGTTGATGATTGATGTTTTGCTAATAAAGCTTGCTCTGATAAATAACATGATGAACTGTATCAGTCATTACCTTTATGGACAGCACTCAGAAATTAAATGGTTTTATAGTTTCTATTGATACCCAGCATCTCCTCTCTGTGGAAAATGAACATCTTGGGATGTAAATGATCATGCAAATCATAGTTTCACTACCCTTTTCAACTGGGAATGAAACAAAAAACTCTGTTAGAGGTAAATTCAACTATAAAAGAGAATTCACTTTGTGTTATTCTCATGGTCATGCAGTCATGTGACCAGGTGACATTTTAAGAGCTCCTCTGCTGATAAGGACTGAGAAGTTAAAATGTGGTCTAAGAAAATGTTTTGAAGTCTTTAACACCAAAATGAGCTAAACAGTTCTGAATTATGAAATGTTCCTATATATTTAGAGAATATAATGGTTGTGCTTGGTGAGGTTACTGGTCAGACTCAGCTCTGTGTTCAGTGGTCTGTGTCAGAGTCTCTTCCCCTTCAGCAGCTGCAGTCGGTTCCTGCTGTAACAGCTCAGTGTCTATGCAGTCTGACTGAGGGAGGTTTTTGTACGACTGCAAATCACTGTGTGAACAGATCAGCACTGTTAATGTAGTGGTAACTCTGACAGTAATAAACTGCTGCATCTTCAGCCGGAGCTCCACTGATGGTCAAAGTGAAGTCAGTCCCGGTTCCACTGCCACTAAACCGAGCTGGTGTTCCTGATTGACGTTGATTCACAAGTTTTATTAGGAGCTTAGGAACCTCTCCAGATTTCTGTTGATACCAGTACATATAATTATTATTATAAACAGCTGGGTTGGTTTTACAGGTCAGAGTGACAGTGGATCCTGGAGTAAATGTCACTACTGGAGGCTGAGTCACAGTCAATTGGCCGCTGGATCCTGCAGACAAAAACACAACATTCATTTATCAGCAGAAATAAATGACAGAAAATGCAACACACTGTGTTTGATATTTTGCTGAGTAAATGAACCTGTAAAACAGCAGCAGGCCAGCGTCCAGATGAGGATGGTGATGAGAGTCATGGTGGTTGTGGTTTCTGCTGTGTTGAGTGACAGATCTGAGTCCTGCAGTGTTGAACTCACAGGACTATAAACCTTCTCAGTTCACTGGAGGATCAGCTGACAATGCAAAGCCTCCTCTCTATGGAAATAATCTCTCTGCTCTCAATACACTGAAGGCAATGTGGGACACAAAATCAGGAGCAAATACTGCTTGGATTTACAGGATCTCTACTCTTATTGGAATACAAAAATACATTTGTCAGGAATACTTGGAAATTATGATTTACCACACTTGGATTAAAGTGGTTTGCACTGTGGTTTGTATGATAAACCTATTTAATCTCTGCCTTGATTGACTTATAAGGTTTACACAGATACATTATATCTTTTAAAACAGATTATTATGATATTTCAATAGATTATGATGAAACATATAGTTTATTAACACATTGTTACAATTGATGCAAAAATATAATGAAAAATTGATTTGCTATCAGGACAAAATAGCTCTTGTTTTTCTGTCATTAGAATTTTGTACAAAATTAAAGCAAAATGAAAAAAAATTACCTCTTTTAATCAAACAGTTTCAAACAACATCAAAGACTTTTCTGGATCTCACCAATTTAGCAGAACCTTTATGGCAAAGCAGAGTTTTCTATTGGAAAGATGCTTGTTTCAAGTGCAGGAGGTTTTTGTACGGCCTCTTAATGAGTTTGTATCACTGTGGTGGACTTTTGGTGGAGGCACCAAACTCATCGTTGACTGTAAGTACCAGAGATTTCTACTTTATATGACACATATCGCTTTAAATCAAATTTTGGGGAAGAAATTGAATGATCAAATTTTCACTGTTTGCACTTTATTTCCTATTTATTGGTTATAAGGCTGAACAATCAGTTTGAACAGAAATCTTGCTGAGATCAATGTCTATTCAATTCTCTAGATTGTTCAAGTTAGACATTCGCTATAAAAACATAAATTTTCTGATCAATTGTATTTTTCATGGAGTTTTTATTAAATTTATTTATCTATTAAATTTGCCAACCAACTAAAATCCTTAATTGTTAAATTATGATTCATTTCATGAAATCATTATGAAGTTCATTTTACATTTTTTTAAATTCAGATGATGGCTACAATTAATATTTTCTGTGAATGCCTTTAAAATACATATATCATTTCATACTTAAATCCAAAATAGCCTGTAACATTTGTTCACAGTTC
The DNA here is from genome assembly GCF_048128805.1 of Centroberyx gerrardi. Classification (NCBI taxonomy): domain Eukaryota; kingdom Metazoa; phylum Chordata; class Actinopteri; order Beryciformes; family Berycidae; genus Centroberyx; species Centroberyx gerrardi. Next base: position 8,843,384 of record NC_136013.1, on the reverse strand, counting down.
GTTAGTTTTACATCTGGTGAAAAGGAAGTGAAAGAGACAGAGAAAAAACGGTTTTAACTGTTAATCTATAAACCTTTTATCTGTTACATTTTTGGCACAAGACAATCATTGCAGGGATGAGAGTTATGGGCTGTCAGATATTATAAAGCAGATTGGTAGATGTCATTATTAATCATAATTAACTAAACTTTTCAATTACATTTACATTTTCTTTAATTCTGAGTGACATACAATGAGTGCCACAGTAGAAAAAGCTTCATTATTTCAATCGTCAAAATTACAACCAACTCTGCCATTTCTTTCCACCATGCCCTCCCTCCCCTCTCTGTGACATTCCTCCCCTCTCTCCTCTCCTCTCCTCTCCTCTCCTCTCCTCTCCTCTCCTCTCCTCTCCTCTCCTCTCCTCTCTCCTCTCCTCTCCTCTCCTCTCTCCTCTCCTCTCCTCTCCTCTCCTCTCTCTGTCTCTCCTCCAGTGGGTGTGGTGCGGCCCACCCTGACCCTCCTCCCCCCCTCCAGAGTGGAGCTGCAGCAGGACGGTGCCACACTGGTGTGTCTGGCCAACGGGGGCTTCCCCTCAGCCTGGAGGCTGGGCTGGAAGGTGGGGGGCAGCAGCAGCTCCTCAGGGGTGTCAGACAGCCTGGAGGTCCTGGGGAGGGACGGCCACTACAGCTGGAGCAGCACCCTGACCCTCTCTGCAGACCAGTGGAGGAAGGCGGGCTCAGTGAGCTGTGAGGCCAGTCTGAATGGCCAGACGCCTGTCACTCAAACCCTGGACCCTGACCGCTGCTCAGAGTAGAGCTTCAGCAACGCTTCCTGTCTAGAAATGTTCTTCTGTGTTGAAGATGACTTGACTCAGCTTTTTCATGTGCATGTAACTTTCTATAGCAGAGCTTCCTTACATTTTGCTTCAATTGGTAATTTTTCAAACTGAACTGTATTTGAAGTGTTTCATTCCAAAATAAAGTTTTATCAAAATTGTGGCAGAAATGTTTAACCATAATAAAAATAAAACTATATATTATAACAAGTCCATGTTTGTGTTTTTATTTATAATATATTTATTATGAGTAATGCCCACTTGATCTTCCCAATATCATACCTGCTCTTATCAACTCAATTTACTGCAAAATCCAAGTCAGGTTTGTACTGTTTAATAGCACAAGGGATGGTTACATCAGGTCCTGTGCGTTGGTAAAACTTTTTACTATCTTGTGACATTTGCATATAGAATAGTAAAGTGAGGGAACAATCATCTAGATTTTTTAAATGTTGACTGACGAATGTGAATGTTTTTTTGTTTATAGAACCATAGAAGAAAGTTTCATTGCTTCAGGTTAATCTTCTATAAGATTTGTTGTGCTGCTAAAAACTGTTTACCATCTGTTGCTATATTCTAGGAGGGGTAAAACCTCACCAACCTCCTCATTAAAAGTTGAGTTTCTCTGGGGATGTAAGTTTAAAACTGCCTGTTGAAAAGTGTCTTCCAGTATGTTTCAGTATTATCTCGAGTCACTGTGGTTCTGCTTGATGACACTTGTGTTCCAGGGCCAGAGTGCTGTGTTCAGTGGACCAGTTATCCAGATCACAGTCTCTTCCCTAAGCCTCAGCACCTGCAGCAGGCCGTTTTCAATGCAGTCAAACTGAAGGAGGTTTTTCCTACGGCTCAAAATCACCATGTGAACCCTGGGCTACCATGATAACCAAGACAGTAGTAATCTCCAACATCGTCAGCCTGAACACCACTGATGGTTAGAGTGTAGTGAGAACCAGATCTACTGCCGCTGAATCTAGATGGAGTTCCTGAGTTGAGAGTTGATGCTGAGTATATAAGAAGTTTAGGAACCTGTCCACTTTTTCTCTGCTGTTATCACAGTTATGCTGACGACACACAACTCTTTATTTCATTGGCCCCTGATGATACGAGTCCTGTAGTCTCCCTGCTTTACTGTTTGGATGATATAAATCTCTGGATGGCACTTTTTTTTTTACAATGAACAAGGAGAAAACAGAAATTCTTGTTGTGGGACAGCGTGTCATTACTCAGTTTATGAGTCTGAGTCCCTGAAGACCAGTGATCAGGTCAGAAATCTGGGACTAATTATCGATGATGAGTTTTTACAGCCACATTAGTAGCAGTAGTGCATGCCTTTGTCATTAGCAGACTGGACCATTTTAATGCCCTTTTTTTCTGGCCTTCCTAAGAAAACCATTGGAAGGCTGCAGCTCATCCAGAATGCAGCTGCTGGTGTTTTAACCAGGACTAAAAACTCTGATCACATTACTCCAGTTCTCAAATTTCTCCACTGGCTCCCTGTGAATTTCAGAACTGATTTTAAGATTTTACTCCTGGTTTACAAAGCTCTTAATGGCCTGACACCACAGTATATATCAGACATGCTTATTAGTTATGAGCCTGTCATAAATCTGGTGAAATAGCATTTAGTGTTTATGCACCCAAGAAAGGGAATAGCCTGCCTGTTGATTGAAGATGTGCTCCAACATTATGCTCATTTAAGAGTAAACTTAAGACTTTTATTTTTGTACAGCATACATAAATGGTTAATTATTATTGTTCATAATTTTGCTGTCATTGTTGTTATTGTTATATTATTATTACTATTTTATATATTTCATATATTCCTGTTTACTCTGTGACCTTTTACTAAATCATCTGTATGTAGGTGTAACAGCTGTTATTATTTTTATTATTTATTTATTCATTTCTATGTTTTATTATTATCCTTACTTACCTATTTTATCTTTCTTTCTAACATTTTTGAATATGTTATTTTAAGACTTGATCATTGTAAAGTGTTGCCTAATGTTATAATTGCTGTTGTTTGTGTTGTGGCGACGGATTAGAGCAGTGGTTCTCAACGTGGGGTCCGGGGACCACCAGGGGTCCTTGAGGGGGTTCCAGGGGGTCCCCAGCAAATTGATGAATTGTTAAACTTCACCATTATTTCATCTACAATAAGTTAACACAATTAGAGAATGTAGAAGAATAATTATTTTAATCATAGTTTCAGTTGTTATCTCTCTACCTAGAGATAGTCATGGAATTCTGGACAAAATCATATCTAACAATAAAAATACTCTCAGATTTGGGTCCGAGAGACAAAATCTCATCAAAAGGGGGTCTGTGGCCCTAATGTGGACTAACTTAGGGTCCTTGATATGAAAAAGGTTGAGAATCACTGGTTTACAGCAAGTAAGTACTGAAAGGCTCGGCCGTCTGAGGACATATTTACAGAGGTGTCGTTCGGGTACATAGAGGTTTGTTCCTGTTCCAAGAGGGAAACTGATCTCTGTACAGCATCACCACACATTGTAACGTTCCTCTGAGCTCAACTCAAGGACGAATTCACAATGTTGGTGGCCATAGGGCTAGAATGATTTGTTTGTGTTTGTGGTCATTGTGTAGAGCAAGTAAGTAAAGAAAGACTCGGTTGTCTGTTGACATATTTACAAAGCTGTCGCTCCTGTAAATATGAACCTTTAGGGTACATAGAGGTTCGTTCCTATGTTCCAAGACGGTGATTGATAAGTCTTATAGGCATAGAGGGTCATTCCTATGCTGGACTGTGGTAAATCATAGGTATAGAGGTTCAATGGAGTACGATGAAAGAATATCTCTATATTTTATTATCATCCTTACTTACCTATTTTATCTTTCTTTCTTTCTTTTTAATGGACATGACGGATTTCATGTGTTGGGAATATAATAATTTGTTTTTAAAAAAATTTACGAAGTATGATGGTTACTGAATGATAAAGTAATCAGACTACATTCATTGTATATTTCATAAAAACAGGAACTACATTTCTCAAAATCTTGGTGGAAGGGAAAAGGTGATTTTGATTTCAATACTACACACAAAATAATAATTTAAACTAAATATAAATAAAACTCTTTAAATAAAAATGATCAGATTATGTTAGTGTTAAACTTTGTCTTTTAGAATAATTCTCACTTTCACAGCTGTGTCGATTATAGTAGAAGTTAAATTCATTATTGGATTATGTGATTATGATTAACTTACCCAAAAATGTGTTTATATAATCTATACTGTGCTAAATGTGCTAAGCCGTTCTGAATTATGAAATGTGCCTATATATTTAGAGAATATAATGGTTGTGCTTGGTGAGGTTACTGGTCAGACTCAGCTCTGTGTTCAGTGGTCTGTGTCAGAGTCTCTTCCCCTTCAGCAGCTGCAGTCGGTTCCTGCTGTAACAGCTCAGTGTCTATGCAGTCTGACTGAGGGAGGTTTTTGTACGACTGCAAATCACTGTGTGAACACTCCACTGTGGACACTCTGACAGTAATAAACTGCTGCATCTTCAGCCTGAGCTCCACTGATGGTCAAAGTGAAGTCAGTCCCGGTTCCACTGCCACTAAACCGAGCTGGTGTTCCTGATTCAAGTTGATTCACAAGTTTTATTAGGAGCTTAGGAACCTCTCCAGATTTCTGTTGATACCAGTGTATACCCTCTCCATTAGACCAGCTGTAAACAGCTTGGTTGGTTTTACAGGTCATAGTGACAGTGGATCCTGGAGTAAATGTCACTACTGGAGGCTGAGTCACAGTCACCTGACCGCTGGATCCTGCAGACAAAAACACAACATTCATTTATCAGCAGAAATAAATGACAGAAAAGGCAGCACACTGTGTTTGATATTTTGCTGAGTAAATGAACCTGTAAAACAGCAGCAGGCCAGCGTCCAGATGAGGATGGTGATGAGAGTCATGGTGGTTGTGGTTTCTGCTGTGTTGAGTGACAGATCTGAGTCCTGCAGTGTTGAACTCACAGGACTATAAACCTTCTCAGTTCACTGGAGGATCAGCTGACAATGCAAAGCCTCCTCTCTATGGAAATGATCTCTCTGCTCTCAACACACTGAAGGCAATGTGGGACACAAAATCAGGAGCAAATACAGCTTGGATTTACAGGATCTCTACTCTTATTGGAATACAAAAATACATTTGTCAGAAATATTTGGAAATTATGATTTACCACACTTGGATTAAAGTGGTTTGCACTGTGGTTTGTATAATGAGCATTTTCAATGTCTGCCTTGATTGACTTAAAAGGTTTACATAGATACATTTTATCTCTTAAAACTAATTATTATGGTCTTGTAATAGAAGATTATTATGAAAGATATAGATAATTTAAACGTTAAAATTCATGTAAAATATGATGAAGAAATTGAATTGTTAAGAGGAGAGCATCACCTGTTTCTCTGTCATTTGAAATTTGTAAAAAATTAAAGCAAAATGTAATAAATTACCTTGTTTCATCAAACAATTTCAAACAACATAAAATACTTTTCTGGATCTCACCAATTTAGCAGAACCTTTATGGAAAAGCAGAGTTTTCTATTGGAAAGATGCTTGTTTCAAGTGCAGGAGGTTTTTGTACGGCCTCTTAATGAGTTTGTATCAATGGTGGACTTTTGGTGGAGGCACCAAACTCATCGTTGACTGTAAGTACCAGAGATTTCTATTTTATATGACACATAGTATATCACTTTAAATCAAATTTTGGGGAAGAAATTGAATGATCAAATTTTCACTGTTTGCACTTTATTTCCTATTTATTGGTTATAAGGCTGAACAATCAGTTTGAACAGAAATCTTGCTGAGGTCAATATCTCTTCAATTCTCTAGATTGTTCAAGTTAGACATTCGCTATAAAAACATCAATTTTCTGATCATGGAGTTTTTATAAAATTTATTTATCTATTAAATTTGGCAACCAACTAAAATCCTTAACTGTTAAATTGTGATTCATTTCATAAAATCAGTGTGGTGTGGGTGTGGTGCGGCCCACCCTGACCCTCCTCCCCCCCTCCAGAGTGGAGCTGCAGCAGGACGGTGCCACACTGGTGTGTCTGGCCAACGGGGGCTTCCCCTCAGCCTGGAGGCTGGGCTGGAAGGTGGGGGGCAGCAGCAGCTCCTCAGGGGTGTCAGACAGCCTGGAGGTCCTGGAGAGGGACGGCCACTACAGCTGGAGCAGCACCCTGACCCTCCCTGCAGACCAGTGGAGGAAGGCGGGCTCAGTGAGCTGTGAGGCCAGTCTGAATGGCCAGACGCCTGTCACTCAAACCCTGGACCCTGACCGCTGCTCAGAGTAGAGCTTCAGCAACGCTTCCTGTCTAGAAATGTTCTTCTGTGTTGAAGATGACTTGACTCAGCTTTTTCATGTGCTGTAACTTTCTATAGCAGAGCTTCCTTACATTTTGCTTCAATTGATAATTTTTCTAACTGAACTGTATTTGAAGTGTTTCATTCCAAAATAAAGTTTTATCAAAATTGTTGCAGAAGTGTTTTACCTTAATAAAAATAAAACAATTGATTATAACAAGTCCATGTCTGTGTTTTTGCTAATAAAATATTTATTATGAGAAATGCCCACTTGATCTACCTGCTCTTACCAACTTTACTGCAAAATACAAGTCAAGTTTCTACTCTGTTTAATAGCACAAGCGATGATTACATCAGGTCCTGTGTGTTGGTAACACTTTTTACCATCTACCGACATTTGCATAGAGAATAGTACATATTTGAGGGTGCAATAGTTTGTCTATTTGAAATGTTGAGGAAAAAATTGGATTTCTTTTTGTCGATATATAGCACCTTGGAAGAAATTCTGTCATTGTCATTGCTGCAGGTTGAGCTTTTATTATATTAGATTTGTTGTGCTGCTAACAACTGTTGACCATCTGTTGCTCTATTCTAGGAGAGGTAAAACCTCACCAACCTCCTCATGAAAAGTTGAGTTTCTCTGGGGATGTAAGTTTAAAACTGCCTGTTGAAAAGTGTCTTCCAGTATGTTTCAGTATTATCTCGAGTCACTGTGGTTCTGCTTGATGACACTTGTGTTCCAGGGCCAGAGTGCTGTGTTCAGTGGACCAGTTATCCAGATCACAGTCTCTTCCCTAAGCCTCAGCACCTGCAGCAGGCCGTTTTCAATGCAGTCAAACTGAAGGAGGTTTTTGTACAGCTCAAAATCACCGTGTGAACACTCCGCCTCCATGATTGCCAAAACAGTAGTAATCCCCAACATCGTCAGCCTGAACACCACTGATGGTTAGAGTGTAGTGAGAACCAGATCTACTGCCACTGAATCTAGATGGAGTTCCTGAGTTGAGAGTTGATGCTCTGTATATAAGAAGTTTGGTAACCTGTCCAGGTTTCTGAAGGTACCAGCTGAGATCAGCACCAATATCTGAACTCCCTGTGGCGCTAATGGACACAGTCCCTCCAAGACTAACAGACTTGGATTTGTCAGACTGAGTCAGAAAGTTGTTGGCAGAAGACTCTGAAATAAGAAGTGAAATATGAGTCAGTATGGAACAGCAGTGTAGATTATAATAGTGAGAAGAGAGAAATAGAAAGTAGATTGGAAGTAAAAGGCAAGGTGAGGGATAGGAATTGCACCACACATAAAAATATCAGAACAATGTTAGATATATGTTCAAAAATTCTCACCCTGACTCAGGAAACCCAACATGACAAGCAGAGCGATCGGCAACTTCATCCTGATGCAGTTTTAGGTGAGAGTGCATGAAAACAGTTCAGACTTGCTGTGACATAAGCATTTAAACTCTGGGGAGCAGTGATGCATAAAAGTCATGCAAAATACATCGTAAGTAGGCAAACACACACCTGTTCCTGTGAAACAGAAAAGGGAGAGGTGAGGTGGAGTGAGAGCACATCCCTTCCTGGGATTTGTTGGACTGTTCAATAGCTCAATTAAAAACTTTTGACACTTTTTCTCTGCTGTTATCACAGTTATGCTGACGACACATAACTCTTTATTTCATTGGCCCCTCACGTTACGAGTCCTGTAGACTCCCTGCTTTACTGTTTGGAGGATATAAATCTCTGGATGTCAGATATTTTTTTTTACAATGAACAAGGAGAAAACAGAAATTCTTGTTGTGGGTGCAAAGGCTCAGAGACAGCGTGTCTGTGCTCAGTTTATGAGTCTGAGTCTCTGAGGACTAGTGATCAGGTCAGAAATCTGGGACTTATTATCGATTATGAACTGAGTTTTTACGGCCACATTAGTAGCATCACTAAGCCTTCTATTATTTGAGGAGTATTTCCATAGAGGTTTTCTATAACCTTTTCTATGGCACTATTTTCTATGGCACCTGAATTTCCCCAAGGGGATTAATAAAGTGTTATCTTATCTTATCTTATCTTATCAAAATCTGATGCTGAAAAACTTGTGCATGCGTTTGTCATTTGCAGACTGGACCATTTTAATGCCCTTTTTTTTTGGCCTTCCTAAGAAAACCATTGGAAGGCTGCAGCTCATCCAGAATGCAGCTGCTGGTGTTTTAACCAGGACTAAAAACTCTGATCACATTACTCCAGTTCTCAAATTTCTCCATTGGCTCCCTGTGAATTTCAGAATTGATTTTAAGATTTTACTCCTGGTTTACAAAGCTCTTAATGGCCTGGCACCACAGTATATATCAGACATGCTAATAAGAGCCTGTCGTAAGCATTTAGTGTTTATGCACCTAAGAAAGGGAATAGCCTGCCTGTTGATTGAAGATGTGCTCCAACATTATACTCATTTAAGAGTAAACTTAAGACTTTTATTTTTGTATAGCATACACATAAATGGTTAATTATTATTGTTCATATTTCTGCTGTGATTGTTGTTATTATTATATCATTATTACTATTTTATATATTTCATATATTCTAGTGTTTACTCTGTGACCTTTTACTAAATCATCTGTATGTAGGTGTAACAGCTGTTGTTATTTTTATCATTGATTTATTCATTTCTATGTTTTATTATTATCCTTAGGTTCCTATTTTATCTTTCTTTCTAATGTTTTTGAATATGTCATTTTAAGACTTGATCATTGTGAAGTGTTGCCTAATGTTATAATTGCTGTTGTTTGTGTTGTGGCGACGATTTAGAGCAGTGGTTCTCAACGTGGGGTCCGGGGACCACCAGGGGTCCTTGAGGGGGTTCCAGGGGGTCCCCAGCAAATTGATGAATTGTTAAACTTCACCATTATTTCATTTACAATAAGTTAACACAATTAGAGAATGTAGAAGAATAATTATTTTAATCATAGTTTCAGTTGTTATCTCTCTACCTAGAGATAGTCATGGAATTCTGGACAAAATCATATCTAACAATAAAAATACTCTCAGATTTTGGGTCCGAGAGACAAAATCTCATCAAAAGGGGGTCTGTGGCCCTAATGTGGACTAACTTAGGGTCCTTGATATGAAAAAGGTTGAGAATCACTGGTTTACAGCAAGTAAGTACTGAAAGGCTCGGTCGTCTGAGGACATATTTACAGAGGTGTCGTTCAGGTACATAGAGGTTTGTTCCTGTTCCAAGAGGGAAACTGATCTCTGTACAGCATCACCACACATTGTAACGCTCCTCTGAGCTCAACTCAAGGACGAATTCACAATGTTGGTGGCCATAGGGCTAGAATGATTTGTTTCCGTTTGTGGTCATTGTGTAGAGCAAGTAAGTAAAGAAAGACTCGGTTGTCTGTTGACATATTTACAAAGCTGTCGCTCCTGTAAATATGAACCTTTAGGGTACATAGAGGTTCGTTCCTATGTTCCAAGACGGTGATTGATAAGTCTTATAGGCATAGAGGGTCATTCCTATGCTGGAATGTGGTAAATCATAGATATAGAGGTTCAATGGAGTACGATGAAAGAATATTTCTATATTTTATTATCATCTTTACCTATTTTATCTTTCTGTTATTGTCATAGACATGATGGATTTCATGTGTTGGGAATATAATAATTTATTTTAAAAAACTGTACGATGGTTACTGAATGATAAAGTAATCAGATTACATTCATTTGATAAAAACAGGAACTACATTTCTCAGAATCTTGGAGGAAGGGAAAAGATGATTTTGATTTTAACACTACATACAAAATAATAATTTAGTACAAGCTGATATAAGTTAACAATGGCTTTAGGTGATGATGATACCACTGTTCAAATAACAGGCTGTGAATGAGAATGAACTCTTTAAAATAAATAAACGTTATCAGATTATGTTAGTATTAAACTTTGTCATTTAGCATAATTCTCACTTTCACGCTGTAGCGACTATAGTAGAAGTTAAATTCATTATTGGATTATGTTTCCAACTTTCCCAACAATGTGTTCCATTTATATAATCTATACTGTGCTAAATGTGCTAAGCCGTTCTGAATTATGAAATGTTCCTATATATTTAGAGAATATAATGGTTGTGCTTGGTGAGGTTACTGGTCAGACTCAGCTCTGTGTTCAGTGGTCTGTGTCAGAGTCTCTTCCCCTTCAGCAGCTGCAGTCGGTTCCTGCTGTAACAGCTCAGTGTCTATGCAGTCTGACTGAGGGAGGTTTTTGTACGACTCAAAATCACTGTGTGAACAGATAGACACTGTTAATGTAGTGGAGACTCTGACAGTAATAAACTGCTGCATCTTCAGCCTGAGCTCCACTGATGGTCAAAGTGAAGTCAGTCCCGGTTCCACTGCCACTAAACCGAGCTGGTGTTCCTGATACAAGTTGATTCACATATTTTATTAGGAGCTTATGAACCTCTCCAGATTTCTGTTGATACCAGAAGATACGATTATTACTATAAACAGCTGGGTTGGTTTTACAGGTCATAGTGACAGTGGATCCTGGAGTAAATGTCACTACTGGAGGCTGAGTCACAGTCACCTGACCGCTGGATCCTGCAGACAAAAACACAACATTCATTTATCAGCAGAAATAAATGACAGAAAAGGCAGCACACTGTGTTTGATATTTTTCTGAGTAAATGAACCTGTAAAACAGCAGCAGGCCAGTGTCCAGATGAGGATGGTGATGAGAGTCATGGTGGTTGCGGTTTCTGCTGTGTTGAGTGACAGATCTGAGTCCTGCAGTGTTGAACTCACAGGACTATAAACCTTCTCAGTTCACTGGAGGATCAGCTGACAATGCAAAGCCTCCTCTCTATGGAAATGATCTCTCTGCTCTCAACACACTGAAGGCAATGTGGGACACAAAATCAGGAGCAAATACTGCTTGGATTTACAGGATCTCTACTCTTATTGGAATACAAAAATACATTTGTCAGAAATAGTTGGAAATTATGATTTAACACACTTGGATTAAAGTAGTTTGCACTGTGGTTTGTATGATAAACCTATTTAATCTCTGCCTTGATTGACTTAAAATGTTTATATAGATACATTATATCTCTTAAAACGAATTATTATGGTCTTGTAGTGGATGATTATTATGAAAGATGTAGTAAATTTATACGTTAAAATTCATGTAAAATATGATGAAGAAATTGAATTGCTATGAGGAGAGCATAACTTGTTTCTCTGTCATTTGAAATTTGTAAAAAATGTAAGCAAAATGAAATCAATCATCTTGTTTCATCAAACAATTTCAAACAACATCAAATACTTTTCTGGATCTCACCAATTCAGCAGAACCTTTATGGTAAAGCAGAGTTTTCTATTGGAAAGATGCTTGTTTCAAGTGCAGGAGGTTTTTGTACGGCCTCTTAATGAGTTTGTATCACTGTGGAACACTTTTGGTGGAGGCACCAAACTCATCGTTTACTGTAAGTACCAGAGATTTCTACTTTATATGACACATAGTATATCACTTTAAATCAAATTTTGGGGAAGAAATTGAATGATCAATTTTTCACTGTTTGCACTTTGTTCATATTATTTGCCATTTATTGGTTAGGGCTGAACAATCAGTTTGAACAGAAATTTTGATGAGATCAATATTTATTCAATCCAGTAGATAATTAAATTTAGACATCTGCTTTAGAAAAATCTATTTTCTGATCAATTGTATTTCTCATGGAATGTTTATTTCATTAAATTTGCCAACCAATTAAAATCCTTAACTGTTAAATTATGATTTCACAAGTTCATTTTATTTTCTTTTTTAATTCAGATGATGATTACAGTTAATGTTTTCTGTGAATGCCTTTAAAATACATATAATTTTATACTTTAATCCAAAATAGCCTGTAACATTTGTTCACGGTCCGTTAGTTTTACATCTGGTGAAAAGGAAATGAAAGAGACAGAGAAGAAGCTGTTTTAACTGTTTTAACCCATAAACTTTTCACCCGTTACATTTTTGACACAAGACAATCATTGAAGAGATGAGACGAACTGTCAGATAATATAAAGCAGAATGGTAGATTTCATTATTAATCATTATTGACTAATTAACTCGATTACATTTACATTTTAGTCATTTAACTGATTCTCTATTTCTGAGTGACGTACAATGAGTGTTACAGTAGAAAAAGCTTCATTGTTTTAATTGTCAAAATTACAATCAACTCTGCCATTTCTTTCCACCATGCCCTCCCTCCCCTCTCTGTGACATTACTCCTCTCCTCTCCCTCTCCTCTCCTCTCCTCTCCTCTCCTCCTCCCCTCCTCCTCTTTCATTTATAATTTTGAGATGAAATTTACATTTACAACAGGGAGTAATTTATTTTAACAGATAATATGGCTTTTAATGTATTTCCCATCAGTGCTGTGGAGAAGTCGAACAGATTGCATGTAAAGGGAAGAAAAAATACTAATATAATTGGGTAGTCACAGGAAAAAACACACAGCAGTTAGACATAATTTTAAAAATTCTGTAATTTATTGAATAATTCTTTTTGAAGAAGAGAAGATGTTTCTGCTACAATATTATGATAACAAACATTTAGCATATCTTTGTAAAATAAGTTGATAACACTGGCAATTATGATAATAGTTTTAGTTAAATCAGTGTGAAAAAATTGATAGGTTAATTCATATGGACTTTGTAAATAATTTCATGATAATTTGTTGAAAAAACAGTTTGAGAAATGGAGTAAATTCTGTTAACTTCATGTTTGATTTATCTCGAAAGCGAAGTAATCCAAAAGTTTCTGAAAGTAATAATTTTACATTGTCGAGTTTGAATATTTCAGTAGGTTACATTACTGATTACTATTTTAACTAGATAACAAATAATCTGGAATGGATGATGCTTTCCAAAAACATTCCCGCTACTTTGTGCTGTATTTTGTTGTTTCAGTCAATTCTCATTTCTGAAGCTGTATCTTCTCTAGTTGATAATCAATCTTCTGTGATGGATTACAGTGTTAAACTAACCTTCCCCTGCCTGTGTACCTGCACACAGTCAACATACTGCAGTGTTAAACTCTGTCATTCAGCATAACTGCCACCTGTCCAGCTGTGTGTTGTACAGCAGCAGTGAATCTCCTCCTTGTGTCTCTCTGCTCTCCCTCCAGCCGGCCCCATGGTCAGGCCCTCAGTCTCTCTGCTTCCCCCCTCCTCTGAGCAGCTCTCTGGGGGCTCGGCCACGCTGGCCTGCCTGCTGACCGGCTACTCTCCTCAGGGAGCCGTGGTGAGCTGGGAGGTGGACGGTACAGAGGTGACAGAGGGGGTCCTGACCAGCTCAGAGGAGGAGAAGAGCGGACGCTACAGCAGCAGCAGCACCCTGACCCTGAGCCAGGACCGCTGGATGGAAGGAGAGCTGTACTCCTGCAGGGTGCTCCATCATGACCACACCCAGATCCAGTCCCTCCGCAGGAGCCGGTGTGAGGGCTAGGGGGGCTGGAGGAAGACCAGGACAGGAGCAGGAACAACACACCTGCTACTCTCATCAATAGAGATTTTAATGTTAGAGTCAGTTAAAGCTTTGTGGAATAGAGAACCACACTGCTATATAGTGTTGGACAACAACAGCTTGGAGAGTAGTGTGTGTAGCTAAGCTGCTAGATGTGAGTGTGCTTGATAACTGTCATGTTGATGATTGATGTTTTGCTAATAAAGCTTGCTCTGATAAATAACATGATGAACTGTATCAGTCATTACCTTTATGGACAGCACTCAGAAATTAACTGGTTTTATAGTTTCTGTTGATACCCAGCATCTCCTCTCTGTGGAAAATGAACATATTGGGATGTAAATGATCATGCAAATATTATTTTCACTACTTTTTTTGACTGGGAATGAAAGTAAAAATCCCTTAGAGGTAAAATTGACAGTAAAACAGAATTCAGTTCATGTTATTCTCATAATCATGGACTGGTGAATATGAGTAACTGCAAAAATGTAGAGCAGAGAATAATGATTGAAATGTGTGATGTCAACAAGCAACATTTTTCAGAGCTTTTTTCAAGGAATATGAAGCTAAAATCATGCATACAGAGAAATATTTTTTGAGCTTTTACACTCAAATGAGCTCAACAGTTCTGAATTATGAAATGTTCCTATATAATTAGAGAATATAATGGTTGTGCTTGGTGAGGTTACTGGTCAGACTCAGCTCTGTGTTCAGTGGTCTGTGTCAGAGTCTCTTCCCCTTCAGCAGCTGCAGTCGGTTCCTGCTGTAACAGATCAGTGTCTATGCAGTCTGACTGAGGGAGGTTTTTGTACGACTCAAAATCACTGTGTGAACACATTACCACTGTGACGACTCTGACAGTAATAAAGTGCAGCATCTTCAGCCTGAGCTCCACTGATGGTCAAAGTGAAGTCAGTCCCAGTTCCACTGCCACTAAACCGAGCTGGTGTTCCTGATAAAAGTGTTTTCACAAATTTTATTAGAAGCTTAGGAGCCTCTCCAGATTTCTGTTGATACCAGAACATGCCCTCATCTCCATCAGACCATCTGTAAACAGCTGGGTTGGTTTTACAGCTCAGAGTGACAGTGGATCCTGGAGTAAATGTCACTACTGGAGGCTGAGTCACAGTCACCTGACTGCTGGATCCTGCAGACAAAAACACAACATTCATTTATCAGCAGAAATAAATGACAGAAAAGGCAGCACACTGTGTTTGATATGTTGCTGAGTAAATGAACCTGTAAAACAGCAGCAGGCCAGTGTCCAGATGAGGATGGTGATGAGAGTCATGGTGGTTGTGGTTTCTGCTGTGTTGAGTGACAGATCTGAGTCCTGCAGTGTTGAACTCACAGGACTATAAACCTTCTCAGTTCACTGGAGGATCAGCTGACAATGCAAAGCCTCCTCTCTATGGAAATGATCTCTCTGCTCTCAACACACTGAAGGCAATGTGAGACACAAAATCAGGAGCAAATACTGCTTGGATTTACAGGATCTCTACTCTTATTGGAATACAAAAATACATTTGTCAGAAATACTTGGAAATGATGATTTACCACACTTGGATTAAAGTGGTTTGCACTGTGGTTTGTAGGATAAACCTATTTAATCTCTGCCTTGATTGATTTAAGGTTTACATAGATACATTATATCTTTTAAAGCAGATTATTGCTGTCTTGCAATTGATGAATATTATGAAAGATATTTTAACACGTTACAATTGATGTAAAAATATGATGAAAAATAGATTTGTTATGAGGGAGAAAAGCTCTTGTTTCTCTGTCATTTAAATTTTGTACAAAATAAAAGAAAAATTTTACCCAAATTACCTTGTTTCATCAAACATCTTCAAACAACATCAAAGACTTTTCTGGATCTCACCAATTTAGCAGAACCTTTAGGGCAAAGCAAAGTTTTCTACTGGAAAGATGCTTGTTTCAAGTGCAGGAGGTTTTTGTACGGCCTCTTAATGAGTTTGTATCACTGTGGAACACTTTTGGTGTAGGCACCAAACTCATCGTTGACTGTAAGTACCAGAGATTTCTACTTTATATGACACATATATTGGTAAAATAAAATTTTGGGGAAGAAATCGAATGATCAAAATTTACTGCTTGTACTTTGTTCATATTATTTGTTATTTTTCAGTTGAGGGTTGAACACAGGTTGAACAGAGATTTTGATGAGATCAATGCCTTTTCAATCTTGTAGATAATTAAAGTTAGTTATCTGCTATGGAAACATTTATTTTCTAATACATTTTATTTTCAAGGAGTATTTATTTGATGAACATTGTCAACCAAGTAAAACAAGTACAATTCTTACCAGTAAAATTCTGATTTCACAAGTTCACTTTTATTTTTAAAGTTTCCAACAAATGGTTGTAATTAATAATTTCTGTGGATGCCTTTAAAATACATTTATCGTTTTATACTTAAACTCAGTATAGCTTGTAACATTTCTTCATGGTTCATTAGTTGGTGAAAAGGAAGTGAAAGAGACAGAGAAGAAGCTGTTTTAACTGTTGAATTGTCAGATATTATCAATCAGATCGGTAGATGTCATTATTGATCATCATTAACTAAACTTTTCAATTACATTTAGAATTTAGTCATTTAACTCATTCTCTAATTCTGAGTGACTTATGAGTGCAAGAGTAGAACAAGCTTCATTGTTTTAATTGTCAAAATAACAATCAACTCTGCCATTTCTTTCCAACATGCCCTCCCTCTCCTCTCTGTGACATTCCTCCTCTCCTCTCCTCTCCTCTCCTCTCCTCTCCTCTCCTCTCCTCTCCTCTCCTCTCTCTGTCTCTCCTCTCCTCTCCTCTCCTCTCCTCTCCTCTCCTCTCCTCTCCTCTCCTCTCTTCTCTCTGTCTCTCCTCCAGTGGGTGTGGTGCGGCCCACCCTGACCCTCCTCCCCCCCTCCAGAGTGGAGCTGCAGCAGGACGGTGCCACACTGGTGTGTCTGGCCAACGGGGGCTTCCCCTCAGCCTGGAGGCTGGGCTGGAAGGTGGGGGGCAGCAGCAGCTCCTCAGGGGTGTCAGACAGCCTGGAGGTCCTGGGGAGGGACGGCCACTACAGCTGGAGCAGCACCCTGACCCTCCCTGCAGACCAGTGGAGGAAGGCGGGCTCAGTGAGCTGTGAGGCCAGTCTGAATGGCCAGACGCCTGTCACTCAAACCCTGGACCCTGACCGCTGCTCAGAGTAGAGCTTCAGCAACGCTTCCTGTCTAGAAATGTTCTTCTGTGTTGAAGATGACTTGACTCAGCTTTTTCATGTGCTGTAACTTTCTATAGCAGAGCTTCCTTACATTTTGCTTCAATTGGTAATTTTTCAAACTGAACTGTATTTGAAGTGTTTCATTCCAAAATAAAGTTTTATCAAAATTGTTGCAGAAATGTTTAACCGTAATAAAAATAAAACTATTGATTATAATGAGTCCATGTCTGTGTTTTTGCTAATAAAATATTTATTATTAGAAATGCCCACTTCATCTTTTCAATATCATACCTGCTCTTATCAACTCACATACTGCAAAATCCAAGTCAGGTTTGTACTGTTTAATAGCACAATGGATGGTTACATCAGGTCCTGTGTGTTGGTAAAACTTTTTATTATCTTGTGACATTTGCATAGAGAATAGTACATATTTGAGGGTGCAATAGTTTGTCAATTTGAAATGTTGAGGAAAAAATTGGATTTGCTTTTGTCGATATATAGCACCTTGGAAGAAATTCTGTCATTGTCATTGCTGCAGGTTGAGCTTTTATTATATTAGATTTGTTGTCCTGCTAAAAACTGTTGACCATCTGTTGCTCTATTCTAGGAGGGGTAAAACCTCACCAACCTCCTCATTAAGAGTTGAGTTTCTCTGGGGATGTGAGTTTAAAACTTCCTGTTGAAACGTGTCTTCCAGTATGTTTCAGTATTATCTCGAGTCACTGTGGTTCTGCTTGATGACACTTGTGTTCCAGGGCCAGAGTGCTGTGTTCAGTGGACCAGTTATCCAGATCACAGTCTCTTCCCTAAGCCTCAGCACCTGCAGCAGGCCGTTTTCAATGCAGTCAAACTGAAGGAGGTTTTTCCTACGGCTCAAAATCACCATGTGAACCCTGGGCTACCATGATTACCAAGACAGTAGTAATCTCCAACATCGTCATCCTGAAAACCACTGATGGTTAGAGTGTAGTGAGAACCAGATCTACTGCCGCTGAATCTAGATGGAGTTCCTGAGTTGAGAGTTGATGCTGAGTATATAAGAAGTTTAGGAACCTGTCCACTTTTTCTCTGCTGTTATCACAGTTATGCTGACGACACACAACTCTTTATTTCATTGGCCCCTGATGATACGAGTCCTGTAGTCTCCCTGCTTTACTGTTTGGATGATATAAATCTCTGGATGGCACTTTTTTTTTTACAATGAACAAGGAGAAAACAGAAATTCTTGTTGTGGGACAGCGTGTCTGTACTCAGTTTATGAGTCTGAGTCCCTGAAGACCAGTGATCAGGTCAGAAATCTGGGACTAATTATCGATGATGAGTTTTTACAGCCACATTAGTAGCAGTAGTGCATGCCTTTGTCATTAGCAGACTGGACCATTTTAATGCCCTTTTTTTCTGGCCTTCCTAAGAAAACCATTGGAAGGCTGCAGCTCATCCAGAATGCAGCTGTTCGTGTTTTAACCAGGACTAAAAAATCTGATCACATTACTCCAGTTCTCAAATTTCTCCACTGGCTCCCTGTGAATTTCAGAACTGATTTTAAGATTTTACTCCTGGTTTACAAAGCTCTTAATGGCCTGGCACCACAGTATATATCAGACATGCTTATTAGTTATGAGCCTGTCATAAATCTGGTGAAATAGCATTTAGTGTTTATGCACCCAAGAAAGGGAATAGCCTGCCTGTTGATTGAAGATGTGCTCCAACATTATGCTCATTTAAGAGTAAACTTAAGACTTTGATTTTTGTACAGCATACACATAAATGGTTAATTATTATTGTTCTTATTTTTGCTGTCGTTGTTATTATTATATCATTATTACTATTTTATATATTTCATATATTCCTGTTTACTCTGTGACCTTTTACTAAATCATCTGTATGTAGGTGTAACAGCTGTTATTATTTTTATTATTTATTTATTCATTTCTATGTTTCATTATTATCCTAACTTACCTATTTTATCTTTCTTTCTAATGTTTTTGAACATGTCATTTTAAGACTTGATCATTGTAAAGTGTTGCCTAATGTTATAATTGCTGTTGTTTGTGTTGTGGCGACGGTTTAGAGCAGTGGTTCTCAACGTGGGGTCCGGGGACCACCAGGGGTCCTTGAGGGGGTTCCAGGGGGTCCCCAGCAAATTGATGAATTGTTAAACTTCACCATTATTTCATTGACAATAAGTTAACACAATTAGAGAAAGTAGAAGAATAATTATTTTAATCATAGTTTCAGTTGTTATCTCTCTACCTAGAGATAGTCATGGAATTCTGGACAAAATCATATCTAACAATAAAAATACTCTCAGATTTGGGTCCGAGAGACAAAATCTCATCAAAAGGGGGTCTGTGGCCCTAATGTGGACTAACTTAGGGTCCTTGATATGAAAAAGGTTGAGAATCACTGGTTTAGAGCAAGTAAGTACTGAAAGGTTCGGCCGTCTGAGGACATATTTACAGAGGTGTCGTTCGGGTACATAGAGGTTTGTTCCTGTTCCAAGAGGGAAACTGATCTCTGTACAGCATCACCACACATTGTAACGCTCCTCTGAGCTCAACTCAAGGACGAATTCACAATGTTGGTGGCCATAGGGCTAGAATGATTTGTTTGTGTTTGTGGTCATTGTGTAGAGCAAGTAAGTAAAGAAAGACTCGGTTGTCTGTTGACATATTTACAAAGCTGTCGCTCCTGTAAATATGAACCTTTAGGGTACATAGAGGTTCGTTCCTGTTCAAAGACGGTGATTGATAAGTCTTATAGGCATAGAGGGTCATTCCTATGCTGGACTGTGGTAAATCATAGGTATAGAGGTTCAATGGAGTACGATGAAAGAATATCTCTATATTTTATTATCATCCTTACTTACCTATTTTATCTTTCTTTCTTTCTTTTTAATGGACATGACGGATTTCATGTGTTGGGAATATAATAATTTGTTTTTAAAAAAATTTACGAAGTATGATGGTTACTGAATGATAAAGTATTCAGACTACATTCATTGTATATTTCATAAAAACAGGAACTACATTTCTCAAAATCTTGGTGGAAGGGAAAAGGTGATTTTGATTTCAATACTACACACAAAATAATAATTTAAACTAAATATAAATAAAACTCTTTAAATAAAAATGATCAGATTATGTTAGTGTTAAACTTTGTCTTTTAGAATAATTCTCACTTTCACAGCTGTGTCGATTATAGTAGAAGTTAAATTCATTATTGGATTATGTGATTATGATTAACTTACCCAAAAATGTGTTTATATAATCTATACTGTGCTAAATGTGCTAAGCCGTTCTGAATTATGAAATGTTCCTATATATTTAGAGAATATAATGGTTGTGCTTGGTGAGGTTACTGGTCAGACTCAGCTCTGTGTTCAGTGGTCTGTGTCAGAGTCTCTTCCCCTTCAGCAGCTGCAGTCGGTTCCTGCTGTAACAGCTCAGTGTCTATGCAGTCTGACTGAGGGAGGTTTTTGTACGACTGCAAATCACTGTGTGAACAGATCAGCACTGTTAATGTAGTGGTAACTCTGACAGTAATAAACTGCTGCATCTTCAGCCTGAGCTCCACTGATGGTCAAAGTGAAGTCAGTCCCGGTTCCACTGCCACTAAACCGAGCTGGTGTTCCTGATACAAGTTGATTCACAAGTTTTATTAGGAGCTTAGGAACCTCTCCAGATTTCTGTTGATACCAGTGCATATAATTATTATTATAAACAGCTGTGTTGGTTTTACAGGTCATAGTGACAGTGGATCCTGGAGTAAATGTCACTACTGGAGGCTGAGTCACAGTCACCTGACTGCTGGATCCTGCAGACAAAAACACAACATTCATTTATCAGCAGAAATAAATGACAGAAAAGGCAGCACACTGTGTTTGATATTTTGCTGAGTAAATGAACCTGTAAAACAGCAGCAGGCCAGCGTCCAGATGAGGATGGTGATGAGAGTCATGGTGGTTGTGGTTTCTGCTGTGTTGAGTGACAGATCTGAGTCCTGCAGTGTTGAACTCACAGGACTATAAACCTTCTCAGTTCACTGGAGGATCAGCTGACAATGCAAAGCCTCCTCTCTATGGAAATGATCTCTCTGCTCTCAACACACTGAAGGCAATGTGAGACACAAAATCAGGAGCAAATATTGCTTGGATTTATAGGATCTCTACTCTTACTGGAATACAAAAATACATTTGTCAGAAATACATGGAAATTATGATTTACCACACTTGGATTAAAGTGGTTAATAATCATGAGATTATGTTACTGTATTTCAGTCATCCAATGGATTGTGTCACTGATAACAATTTAATCTAGATCATTTTTAATCTGTAAAGGATTACATTTTGAAATTAACTTCCCCAACCTGGTGTGCCATGCACACAGGGAAGATACTGTAGTTTCAAATTTTGTAATTTAGCCCTAAATCTCACTTTTACAACTGTCTCCAGTTCAACCTAAAATCATCAATATATTATTTTCCCAACTTTCCAAACAAGGTGTTCAATTTATAAAATATTTACTGTAGTGCTGTACTTTGTTGTTTCAGCCAGTTCAAAGTCAAGTCAATCAGTCAGGTGAGTAATGTATATCAGTTCAGTTCTTCAATCAGTTCTGTATCTTTGATAATCAATATTCTGTGATGGATTACAGTGTTAAACTAACCTTCCCCTGCCTGTGTACCTGCACACAGCCAACATACTGCAGTGTTAAACTCTGTCATTCAGCATAACTGCCACCTGTCCAGCTGTGTGTTGTACAGCAGCAGTGAATCTCCTCCTTGTGTCTCTCTGCTCTCCCTCCAGCCGGCCCCATGGTCAGGCCCTCAGTCTCTCTGCTTCCCCCCTCCTCTGAGCAGCTCTCTGGGGGCTCGGCCACGCTGGCCTGCCTGCTGACCGGCTACTCTCCTCAGGGAGCCGTGGTGAGCTGGGAGGTGGACGGTACAGAGGTGACAGAGGGGGTCCTGACCAGCTCAGAGGAGGAGAAGAGCGGACGCTACAGCAGCAGCAGCACCCTGACCCTGAGCCAGGACCGCTGGATGAAAGGAGAGCTGTACTCCTGCAGGGTGCTCCATCATGACCACACCCAGATCCAGTCCCTCCACAGGAGCCGGTGTGAGGGCTAGGGGGTCTGGAGGAAGACCAGGACAGGAGCAGGAACAACACACCTGCTACTCTCATCAATAGAGATTTTAATGTTAGAGTCAGTTAAAGCTTTGTGGAATAGAGAACCACACTGCTATATAGTGTTGGACAACAACAGCTTGGAGAGTAGTGTGTGTAGCTAAGCTGCTAGATGTGAGTGTGCTTGATAACTGTCATGTTGATGATTGATGTTTTGCTAATAAAGCTTGCTCTGATAAATAACATGATGAACTGTATCAGTCATTACCTTTATGGACAGCACTCAGAAATTAAATGGTTTTATAGTTTCTATTGAAACCCAGCATCTCCTCTCTGTGGAAAATGAACATCTTGGGATGTAAATGATCATGCAAATCATAGTTTCACTACCCTTTTCAACTGGGAATGAAACAAAAAACTCTGTTAGAGGTAAATTCAACTATAAAACAGAATTCATTTTGTGTTATTCTCATGGTCATGCAGTCATGTGACCAGGTGACATTTTAAGAGCTCCTCTGCTGATAAGGACTGAGAAGTTAAAATGTGGTCTAAGAAAATGTTTTGAAGTCTTTAACACCAAAATGAGCTAAACAGTTCTGAATTATGAAATGTGCCTATATATTTAGAGAATATAATGGTTGTGCTTGGTGAGGTTACTGGTCAGACTCAGCTCTGTGTTCAGTGGTCTGTGTCAGAGTCTCTTCCCCTTCAGCAGCTGCAGTCGGTTCCTGCTGTAACAGCTCAGTGTCTATGCAGTCTGACTGAGGGAGGTTTTTGTACGACTGCAAATCACTGTGTGCACAGTGCATCATTGTTTAATAAGAAGGTACTCTGACAGTAATAAACTGCTGCATCTTCAGCCTGAGCTCCACTGATGGTCAAAGTGAAGTCAGTCCCGGTTCCACTGCCACTAAACCGAGCTGGTGTTCCTGATAGACGTGTTTTCACATATTTTATTAGGAGCTTAGGAGCCTCTCCAGATTTCTGTTGATACCAGAAGATATGATCTCCATCACTATCTCTGTAAACAGCTGGGTTGGTTTTACAGGTCAGAGTGACAGTGGATCCTGGAGTAAATGTCACTACTGGAGGCTGAGTCACAGTCACCTGACTGCTGGATCCTGCAGACAAAAACACAACATTCATTTTTCAGCAGAAATAAATGACAGAAAAGGCAGCACACTGTGTTTGATATTTTGCTGAGTAAATGAACCTGTAAAACAGCAGCAGGCCAGCGTCCAGATGAGGATGGTGATGAGAGTCATGGTGGTTGTGGTTTCTGCTGTGTTGAGTGACAGATCTGAGTCCTGCAGTGTTGAACTCACAGGACTATAAACCTTCTCAGTTCACTGGAGGATCAGCTGACAATGCAAAGCCTCCTCTCTATGGAAATGATCTCTCTGCTCTCAACACACTGAAGGCAATGTGGGACACAAAATCAGGAGCAAATACTGCTTGGATTTACAGGATCTCTACTCTTATTGGAATACAAAAATACATTTGTCAGAAATACTTGGAAATTATGATTTACCACACTTGGATTGGTTTGCAGTGTGGTTTGTAGGATAAACCTATTTAATCTCTGCTTCGATTGATTTAAGGTTTACATAGATACATTATATCTTATAAAGCAGATTATTGCTGTCTTGCAATTGATGAATATTATGAAAGATATTTTAACACGTTACAATTGATGTAAAAATATGATGAAAAATAGATTTGTTATGAGGGAGAAAAGCTCTTGTTTCTCTGTCATTTAAATGTTGTACAAAATGAAAGAAAAATTTAGCAAATTACCTTGTTTCATCAAACAATTTCAAACAACATCAAAGACTTTTCTGGATCTCATCAATTTAGCAGAACCTTTATGGCAAAGCAAAGTTTTCTATTGGAAAGATGCTTGTTTCAAGTGCAGGAGGTTTTTGTACGGCCTCTTAATGAGTTTGTGTCACTGTGGAACACTTTTGGTGGAGGCACCAAACTCATCGTTGACTGTAAGTACCAGAGATTTCTACTTTATATGACACATATATCGGTAAAATAAAATTTTGGGGAAGAAATCGAATGATCAAAATTTACTGCTTGTACTTTGTTCATATTATTTGCTATTTTTCAGTTGAGGGTTGAACACAGGTTGAACAGAGATTTTGATGAGATCAATGCATTTTCAATCTTGTAGATAATTCAAGTTAGACATTTGCTATGGAAACATCTATTTTCTAAAACATTTTATTTTCAAGGAGTATTTATTTCATGAACATTGTCAACCAAGTAAAACAAGTACAATTCTTACCAGTTAAATTATGATTTCACAAGTTCACTTTTATTTTTAAAGTTTCCAACAAATGGTTGTAATTAATAATTTCTGTGGATGCCTTTAAAATACATTTATGATTTTATACTTAAACTCAGTATAGCTTGTAACATTTCTTCATGGTTCATTAGTTGGTGAAAAGGAAGTGAAAGAGACAGAGAAGAAGCTGTTTTAACTGTTGAAACCAACAAACCATTTACATTTTTGACACAAGACAGTCATTGCAGAAGAGAGGTATGGATTGTCAGATATTATCAATCAGATCGGTAGATGTCATTATTGATCATCATTAACTAAACTTTTCAATTACATTTATATTTTAGTCATTTAACTCATTCTCTAATTCTGAGTGACTTATGAGTGCAAGAGTAGAACAAGCTTCATTGTTTTAATTGTCAAAATAACAATCAACTCTGCCATTTCTTTCCATCATGCCCTCCCTCCCCTCTCTGTGACATTCCTCCTCTCTTCTCCTCTCCTCTCCTCTCCTCTCCTCCCCCCTCTCCTCTCCTCTCCTCTCTCCTCTCCTCTCCTCTCCTCTCCTCTCCTCTCCTCTCTCCCTCTCTCCTCCAGTGGGTGTGGTGCGGCCCACCCTGACCCTCCTCCCCCCCTCCAGAGTGGAGCTGCAGCAGGACGGTGCCACACTGGTGTGTCTGGCCAACGGGGGCTTCCCCTCAGCCTGGAGGCTGGGCTGGAAGGTGGGGGGCAGCAGCAGCTCCTCAGGGGTGTCAGACAGCCTGGAGGTCCTGGGGAGGGATGGCCACTACAGCTGGAGCAGCACCCTGACCCTCCCTGCAGACCAGTGGAGGAAGGCGGGCTCAGTGAGCTGTGAGGCCAGTCTGAATGGCCAGACGCCTGTCACTCAAACCCTGGACCCTGACCGCTGCTCAGAGTAGAGAAACAACAGCACTGAATCTCTACAGAGACAAACCTACAATACTCTGGGTCTGTTCAGTTTATCTCTCTCTATCTCAATTATGATTTTGGTTACAGATTTGATCTGAAGGACCATGCATGTGATCTATTAAAATTCTGCATTTTGTGACATTATCTCTCTGCTTGAATGTATTACATGTACCACAAAGATGTAGTATTGCTATATATAATCAATAAACATTTTATGCCATTATTTGAGATCTTTTGTATAATTTTCATGTGTCTGTGTTTGAAGAAAAGTTTCAAATGAAACCTCACATGATGAACTGTATCAAATTAAATGGTTTTATAATTTCTATTGATATCCATCATCTCCTCTCTGTGGAAATCTTGGGTTGTAAATGATCATGCAAATCTTAGTTTCACTACCTTTTTGACTTGGAATGAAAGTAAAAATCCCTTAGAGGTAAAATCGAATGTAAAACAATTCACTTCATATTATTCTAATAATCATGGACTGGTCAATGAAAACTTGTGAATATGAGTAACTGCAAAACTGTGGAGAAGAGAATAATGACTGAAATGTGTGATGTCATCAAACAACATTTTTCAGAGCACCTATGGTGACAAGCAATATGAAGCTAAAATCATGGACACAGAGAAATATTTTTTGAGCTTTTACACGCAAATGAGCTCAACAGTTCTGAATTATGAAATGTTCCTATATATTTAGAGAATATAATGGTTGTGCTTGGTGAGGTTACTGGTCAGACTCAGCTCTGTGTTCAGTGGTCTGTGTCAGAGTCTCTTCCCCTTCAGCAGCTGCAGTCGGTTCCTGCTGTAACAGCTCAGTGTCTATGCAGTCTGACTGAGGGAGGTTTTTGTACGACTCAAAATCACTGTGTGAACAGAAAGACACTGTTAATGTAGTGGAGACTCTGACAGTAATAAACTGCTGCATCTTCAGCCTGAGCTCCACTGATGGTCAAAGTAAAGTCAGTCCTGGTTCCACTGCCACTAAACCGAGCTGGTGTTCCTGATTCAAGTTGATTCACAAGTTTTATTAGGAGCTTAGGAGTCTCTCCAGATTTCTGTTGATACCAGTGCATATAATTATTATTATAAACAGCTGTGTTGGTTTTACAGGTCAGAGTGGCAGTGGATCCTGGAGTAAATGTCACTACTGGAGGCTGAGTCACAGTCACCTGACTGCTGGATCCTGCAGACAAAAACACAACATTCATTTATCAGCAGAAATAAATGACAGAAAAGGCAGCACACTGTGTTTGATATGTTGCTGAGTAAATGAACCTGTAAAACAGCAGCAGGCCAGCGTCCAGATGAGGATGGTGATGAGAGTCATGGTGGTTGTGGTTTCTGCTGTGTTGAGTGACAGATCTGAGTCCTGCAGTGTTGAACTCACAGGACTATAAACCTTCTCAGTTCACTGGAGGATCAGCTGACAATGCAAAGCCTCCTCTCTATGGAAATGATCTCTCTGCTCTCAACACACTGAAGGCAATGTGGGACACAAAATCAGGAGCAAATACTGCTTGTATTTATAGTATCTCTACTCTTATTGGAATACAAAAATATATTTGTCAGAAATACTTGGAAATTATGATTTACCACACTTGGATTAAAGTAGTTTGCACTGTGGTTTGTATGATAAACCTTTTTAATCTCTGCCTTGATTGACTTAAAATGTTTATATAGATACATTATATCTCTTAAAACGAATTATTATGGTCTTGTAATAGATGATTATTAAGAAAGATATAGTTAATTTACACATTAAATCCATGTAAAATATGATGAAAAAATGGAATTGCTATGAGGAGAGCATAACCTGTTTCTCTGTCATTTGAAATTTGTAAAAAATGTAAGCAAAATGAAATCAATCATCTTGTTTCATCAAACAATTTCAAACAACAAAAAATACTTTTCTGGATCTCACCAATGTAGCAGAACTATTATGGAAAAGCAGAGTTTTCTATTTGAAAGCTTCTTGTTTCAAGTGCAGGAGGTTTTTGTACGGCCTCTTAATGAGTTTGTATCACTGTGGAACACTTTTGGTGGAGGCACCAAACTCATCGTTTACTGTAAGTACCAGAGATGTCTACTTTATATGACACATATATCGGTAAAATAAAATTTTGGGGAAGAAATCGAATGATCAAAATTTACTGCTTGTACTTTGTTCATATTATTTGCTATTTTTCAGTTGAGGGTTGAACACAGGTTGAACAGAGATTTTTATGAGATCAATGCATTTTCAATCTTGTAGATAATTCAAGTTAGACATTTGCTATGGAAACATCTATTTTCTAATACATTTTATTTTCAAGGAGTATTTATTTCATGAACATTGCCAAACAAGTAAAACAAGTACAATTCTTACCAGTTAAATTATGATTTCACAAGTTCACTTTTATTTTTAAAGTTTCCAACAAATGGTTGTAATTAATAATTTCTGTGGATGCCTTTAAAATACATTTATGATTTTATACTTAAACTCAGTATAGCTTGTAACATTTCTTCATGGTTCATTAGTTGGTGAAAAGGAAGTGAAAGATACAGAGAAGAAGCTGTTTTAACTGTTGAAACCAACAAACCATTTACATTTTTGACACAAGACAGTCATTGCAGGAGAGAGGTATGGATTGTCAGATATTATCAATCAGATCGGTAGATGTCATTATTGATCATCATTAACTAAACTTTTCAATTACATTTATATTTTAGTCATTTAACTCATTCTCTAATTCTGAGTGACTTATGAGTGCAAGAGTAGAAAAAGCTTCATTGTTTTAATTGTCAAAATAACAATCAACTCTGCCATTTCTTTCCATCATGCCCTCCCTCCCCTCTCTGTAACATTCCTCCCCCATGTCCTCCCTCTCCTCTCCTCTCCTCTCCTCTTCTCTCCTCTCCTCTCCTCTCTCCTCTCCTCTCCTCTCCTCTCCTCTCTCTGTCTCTCCTCCAGTGGGTGTGGTGCGGCCCACCCTGACCCTCCTCCCCCCCTCCAGAGTGGAGCTGCAGCAGGACGGTGCCACACTGGTGTGTCTGGCCAACGGGGGCTTCCCCTCAGCCTGGAGGCTGGGCTGGAAGGTGGGGGGCAGCAGCAGCTCCTCAGGGGTGTCAGACAGCCTGGAGGTCCTGGGGAGGGACGGCCACTACAGCTGGAGCAGCACCCTGACCCTCCCTGCAGACCAGTGGAGGAAGGCGGGCTCAGTGAGCTGTGAGGCCAGTCTGAATGGCCAGACGCCTGTCACTCAAACCCTGGACCCTGACCGCTGCTCAGAGTAGAGCTTCAGCAACGCTTCCTGTCTAGAAATGTTCTTCTGTGTTGAAGATGACTTGACTCAGCTTTTTCATGTGCTGTAACTTTCTATAGCAGAGCTTCCTTACATTTTGCTTCAATTGGTAATTTTTCAAACTGAACTGTATTTGAAGTGTTTCATTCCAAAATAAAGTTTTATCAAAATTGTGGCAGAAATGTTTTACCGTAATAAAAATAAAACAATTGATTATTTCAAGTCCATGTCTGTGTTTTTGCTAATAAAATATTTATTATGAGAAATGCCCACTTGATCTACCTGCTATTACCAACTTTACTGCAAAATACAAGTCAGGTTTCTCCTCTGTTTAATAGCACAAGCAATGATTACATCAGGTCCTGTGTGTTGGTAACACTTTTTACCATCTACCGACATTTGGATAGAGAATAGTACATATTTGAGGGTGCAATAGTTTGTCAATTTGAAATGTTGAGGAAAAAATTTGATTTTTTTTTGTCGATATATAGCACCTTGGAAGAAATTCTGTCATTGTCATTGCTGCAGGTTGAGCTTTTATTATATAAGATTTGTTGTGCTGCTAAAAACTGTTGACCATCTGTTGCTCTATTCTAGGAGGGGTAAAACCTCACCAACCTCCTCATTAAAAGTTGAGTTTCTCTGGGGATGTGAGTTTAAAACTGCCTGTTGAAAAGTGTCTTCCAGTATGTTTCAGTATTATCTCGAGTCACTGTGGTTCTGCTTGATGACACTTGTGTTCCAGGGCCAGAGTGCTGTGTTCAGTGGACCAGTTATCCAGATCACAGTCTCTTCCCTAAGCCTCAGCACCTGCAGCAGGCCATTTTCAATGCAGTCAAACTGAAGGAGGTTTTTGTACGGCTCAAAATCACTGTGTGAACACTCCGCTACCATGATAGCCAAGACAGTAGTAATCTCCAACATCTTCAGCTTGAACACCACTGATGGTTAGAGTGTAGTGAGAACCAGATCTACTGCCACTGAATCTAGATGGAGTTCCTGAGTTGAGAGTTGATGCTTTGTATATAAGAAGTTTGGTAACCTGTCCAGGTTTCTGGAGGTACCAACTGAGATCAGCACCAATATCTGAACTCCCTGTGGCGCTAATGGACACAGTCCCTCCAAGACTAACAGACTTGGATTTGTCAGACTGAGTCAGAAATTTGTTGGCAGAAGACTCTGAAATAAGAAGTGAAATATGAGTCAGTATGGAACAGCAGTGAAGATTATAATAGTGAGAAGAGAGAAATAGAAAGCAGATTGGAAGTAAAAGACAAGTGGAGGGATAGGAATTGCACCACACATAAAAATATCAGAACAATGTTAGATATATGGTCAAAAATTCTCACCCTGACTCAGGAAACCCAACATGACAAGCAGAGCGATTGGCAACTTCATCCTGATGCAGTTTTAGGTGAGAGTGCATGAAAACAGTTCAGACTTGCTGTGACATAAGCATTTAAACTCTGGGGAGCAGTGATGCATAAAAGTCATGCAAAATACATCGTAAGTAGGCAAACACACACCTGTTCCTGTGAAACAGAAAAGGGAGAGGTGAGGTGGAGTGAGAGCACATCCCTTCCTGGGATTTGTTGGACTGTTCAATAGCTCATTTAGAAACCTTTGGCTTTCTGGTCTACTTTTTTTCTGCTGTTTCTCTGTCATTGTAAACTAAAGGTCTGTCTGTCCTCTTTACTCCTTTTTTGTTCATATGGCTTTGTGACCATAAATTGATCCAGGGCATCTCCTGCTGGCAATCCTCCAGTTTTGATGGAGGGACCAAACTCATCTTAAAAAGAAAGCCTGAATTAAAGGTCCCATATCGTGGAAAATTGGATTTCCCTTCTTCCTATGTTCCAAGAGGGAAACCGATCTCTGTACAGCATCACCACACATTGTAACCTTCCTCTGAGCTCAACTCAAGGACGAATTCAAAATGTTGGTGGCCATAGGGCTAGAATTATTTGTTTCTGTCTGTGGTCATTGTGTAGAGCAAGTAAGTAAAGAAAGACTTGGTTGTGTGAGGAAATATTTACAGAGCTGTCGTTCCTGTAAATATGAACCTTTAGCCTACATAGAGGTTCGTTCCTATGTTCCAAGACAGTGATTGATAAGTCTTATAGGCATAGAGGGTCATTCCTATGCTGGAATGTGGTAAATCATAGGTATAGAGGTTCAATGGAGTACGATGAAAGATTATTTCTATATTTTATTATCATATTTACCTATTTTATCTTTCTTTCTTTCTTTTTTAATGTTTTTTAATAGACATGATGGATGTCATGTGTTGGGAATATAATAATTTGTTTTTAAAAAATGTATCAAGTATGATGGTTACTGAATGATAAAGTAATCAGATTACATTCACTGTATATTTGATAAAAACAGGAACTACATTTCTCAGAATCTTGAAGGAAGGGAAAATATGATTTTGATTTCAATACTACACACAAAATAATAATTTAGCACAAGCTGATATAAGTTAACAGTGGCTATAGGTGATGATGAACCAGGCTGTGAATGAGAATGAAAACTCTTTAAATACACATTATCAGATTATGTTAGTGTTAAACTTTGTCTTTTAGAATAATTCTCACTTTCACAGCTGTGTCGATTATAGTAGAAGTTAAATTCATTATTGGATTATGTTTCCAACTTTCCCAACAATGTGTTCCATTTATATAATCTATACTGTGCTAAATGTGCTAAACCGTTCTGAATTATGAAATGTACCTATATATTTAGAGAATATAATGGTTGTGCTTGGTGAGGTTACTGGTCAGACTCAGCTCTGTGTTCAGTGGTCTGTGTCAGAGTCTCTTCCCCTTCAGCAGCTGCAGTCGGTTCCTGCTGTAACAGATCAGTGTCTATGCAGTCTGACTGAGGGAGGTTTTTGTACGACTGCAAATCACTGTGTGAACACAACAGCACTGTTTATCTCATGGATACTCTGACAGTAATAAACTGCTGCATCTTCAGCCTGAACTCCACTGATGGTCAAAGTGAAGTCAGTCCTGGTTCCACTGCCACTAAACCGAGCTGGTGTTCCTGATTCAAGTGTTTTCACATATCTTATTAGGAGCTTAGGAGTCTCTCCAGATTTCTGTTGATACCAGTACATAGCCTCATCTCCATCAGAATATCTGTACACAGCTGGGTTGGTTTTACAGCTCAGAGTGACAGTGGATCCTGGAGTAAATGTCACTACTGGAGGCTGAGTCACAGTCACCTGACTGCTGGATCCTGCAGACAAAAACACAACATTCATTTATCAGCAGAAATAAATGACAGAAAAGGCAGCACACTGTGTTTGATATTTTGCTGAGTAAATGAACCTGTAAAACAGCAGCAGGCCAGCGTCCAGATGAGGATGGTGATGAGAGTCATGGTGGTTGTGGTTTCTGCTGTGTTGAGTGACAGATCTGAGTCCTGCAGTGTTGAACTCACAGGACTATAAACCTTCTCAGTTCACTGGAGGATCAGCTGACAATGCAAAGCCTCCTCTCTATGGAAATGATCTCTCTGCTCTCAACACACTGAAGGCAATGTGGGACACAAAATCAGGAGCAAAAACTGCTTGGATTTATAGGATCTCTACTCTTACTGGAATACAAAAATACATTTGTCAGAAATACTTGGAAATTATGATTTACCACACTTGGATTAAAGTGGTTAATAATCATGAGATTATGTTACTGTATTTCAGTCATCCAATGGATTGTGTCACTGATAACAAGTTAGAGTTAGTTAAAGCTTTGTGTAATAGAGAACCACACTGCTATATAGTGTTGGACAACAACAGCTTGGAGAGTAGTGTGTGTAGCTAAGCTGCTAGATGTGAGTGTGCTTGATAACTGTCATGTTGATGATTGATGTTTTGCTAATAAAGCTTGCTCTGATAAATAACATGATGAACTGTATCAGTCATTACCTTTATGGACAGCACTCAGAAATTAAATGGTTTTATAGTTTCTATTGATACCCAGCATCTCCTCTCTGTGGAAAATGAACATCTTGGGATGTAAATGATCATGCAAATCATAGTTTCACTACCCTTTTCAACTGGGAATGAAACAAAAAACTCTGTTAGAGGTAAATTCAACTATAGAAGAGAATTCACTTTGTGTTATTCTCATGGTCATGCAGTCATGTGACCAGGTGACATTTTAAGAACTCCTCTGCTGATAAGGACTGAGAAGTTCAAATGTGGTCTAAGAAAATGTTTTGAAGTCTTTAACACCAAAATGAGCTAAACAGTTCTGAATTATGAAATGTTCCTATATATTTAGAGAATATAATGGTTGTGCTTGGTGAGGTTACTGGTCAGACTCAGCTCTGTGTTCAGTGGTCTGTGTCAGAGTCTCTTCCCCTTCAGCAGCTGCAGTCGGTTCCTGCTGTAACAGCTCAGTGTCTATGCAGTCTGACTGAGGGAGGTTTTTGTACGACTAAAAATCACTGTGTGAACACAACAGCACTGTTTATCTCATGGTAACTCTGACAGTAATAAACTGCTGCATCTTCAGCCTGAACTCCACTGATGGTCAAAGTGAAGTCAGTCCCGGTTCCACTGCCACTAAACCGAGCTGGTGTTCCTGATTCAAGTTGATTCACATATATTATTAGGAGCTTAGGAGCCTCTCCAGATTTCTGTTGATACCAGTGCATAAAATTATTATTATAAACAGCTTGGTTGGTTTTACAGGTCATAGTGACAGTGGATCCTGGAGTAAATGTCACTACTGGAGGCTGAGTCACAGTCAATTGACCGCTGGATCCTGCAGACAAAAACACAACATTCATTTATCAGCAGAAATAAATGACAGAAAAGGCAGCACACTGTGTTTGATATGTTGCTGAGTAAATGAACCTGTAAAACAGCAGCAGGCCAGCGTCCAGATGAGGATGGTGATGAGAGTCATGGTGGTTGTGGTTTCTGCTGTGTTGAGTGACAGATCTGAGTCCTGCAGTGTTGAACTCACAGGACTATAAACCTTCTCAGTTCACTGGAGGATCAGCTGACAATGCAAAGCCTCCTCTCTATGGAAATTATCTCTCTGCTCTCAACACACTGAAGGCAATGTGGGACACAAAATCAGGAGCAAATACTGCTTGGATTTACAGGATCTCTACTCTTATTGGAATACAAAAATATATTTGTCAGGAATACTTGGAAATTATGATTTACCACACTTGGATTAAAGTGGTTTGCACTGTGGTTTGTATGATAAACCTATTTAATCTCTGGCTTGATTGACTTATAAGGTTTACACAGATACATTATATCTTTTAAAACAGATTATTATGATATTTCAATAGATTATGATGAAACATATAGTTTATTAACACATTGTTACAATTGATGCAAAAATATAATGAAAAATTGATTTGCTATCAGGACAAAATAGCTCTTGTTTTTCTGTCATTAGAATTTTGTACAAAATTAAAGCAAAATGAAAAAAAATTACCTCTTTTAATCAAACAGTTTCAAACAACATCAAAGACTTTTCTGGATCTCACCAATTTAGCAGAACCTTTATGGCAAAGCAGAGTTTTCGATTGGAAAGATGCTTGTTTCAAGTGCAGGAGGTTTTTGTACGGCCTCTTAATGAGTTTGTATCACTGTGGTGGACTTTTGGTGGAGGCACCAAACTCATCGTTGACTGTAAGTACCAGAGATTTCTACTTTATATGACACATAGTATAATCGCTTTAAAGCAAATTTTTGGGAAGAAATTGAATGATCAACTTTTTGCTGTTTGCACTTTGTTCATATTTTTTTCCATTTATTGGTTTGGGCTAAACAATCAGTTTGAACAGAAATCTTGCTGAGATGAATGTCTCTTCAATCCTCTAGATTGTTAGACATTAGTTAGACATTCGCTATAAAAACATCCATTTTCTGATCAATTGTATTTTTCATGGAGTTTTTATTTCATTAAATTTGCCAACCAACTAAAATACTTAACTGTTAAATTATGATTTCACAAGTTAATTTAAGTTTTTTTAAAATTCAGATGATGGCTACAATTAATATTTTCTGTGAATGCCTTTGAAATACATATATCATTTTATACTTAAATCCAAAATAGCCTGTAATATTTGTTCACAGTTCGTTAGTTTTACATCTGGTGAAAAGGAAGTGAAAGAGACAGAGAAAAAATGGCCTTAACTGTTAATCTATAAACCTTTTATCTGTTACATTTTTGGCACAAGACAACCATTGCAGGGATGAGAGTTATGGGCTGTGAGATATTATAAAGCAGATTGGTAGATGTCATTATTAATCATCATTAACTAAACTTTTCAATTACATTTACATTTTAGTAATTTAACTGATTCTCTAATTCTGAGTGACGTACAATGATTGCTACAGTAGAACAAGCTTTATTATTTTAATTGTCAAAATTACAATCAACTCTG
The DNA here is from genome assembly GCF_048128805.1 of Centroberyx gerrardi. Lineage (NCBI taxonomy): Eukaryota > Metazoa > Chordata > Actinopteri > Beryciformes > Berycidae > Centroberyx > Centroberyx gerrardi. The sequence goes on along the minus strand of NC_136013.1, from coordinate 8,808,452 downwards.
CCATTTCTTTCCACCATGCCCTCCCTCCCCTCTCTGTGACATTCCTCCACCCTCTCCTCTCCTCTCCTCTCCTCTCTCCTCCCTTCTCCTCTCCTCTCCTCTCCTCTCCTCTCCTCTCCTCTCCTCTCCTCTCCTCTCCTCTCCTCTCCTCTCTCTGTCTCTCCTCCAGTGGGTGTGGTGCGGCCCACCCTGACCCTCCTCCCCCCCTCCAGAGTGGAGCTGCAGCAGGACGGTGCCACACTGGTGTGTCTGGCCAACGGGGGCTTCCCCTTAGCCTGGAGGCTGGGCTGGAAGGTGGGGGGCAGCAGCAGCTCCTCAGGGGTGTCAGACAGCCTGGAGGTCCTGGGGAGGGACGGCCACTACAGCTGGAGCAGCACCCTGACCCTCCCTGCAGACCAGTGGAGGAAGGCGGGCTCAGTGAGCTGTGAGGCCAGTCTGAATGGCCAGACGCCTGTCACTCAAACCCTGGACCCTGACCGCTGCTCAGAGTAGAGCTTCAGCAACGCTTCCTGTCTAGAAATGTTCTTCTGTGCTGAAGATGACTTGACTCAGCTTTTTCATGTGCATGTAACTTTCTATAGCAGAGCTTCCTTACATTTTGCTTTAATTGGTAATTTTTCAAACTGAACTGTATTTGAAGTGTTTCATCCCCAAAATAAAGTTTTATCAAAATTGTGGCAGAAATGTTTTACCGTAATAAAAATAAAACTATATAGTATGACAAGGCCATGTTTGTGTTTTTGCTTATACTATATTTATTTTGAGAAATGCCCATTTGATCTTCCCAATATCAGACCTGCTCTTACCAACTCACTTTATGGCAGAATACAAGTCAGGTTTCTCTGTTTAATAGCACAAAAGATGGTTACATCAGGTCCTGTGTGTTTTTAAAAACTTTTATCCAGTGACATTTGCATAGTCATTTTTCAGGGTGCAAGAAAGGCTCGATTGTGTGAGGACATATTTACAAAGGTGTCGCTCCTGTAAATATGAACCTTTAGGGTACATAGAGGTTCGTTCCTATATGTTCCAAGATGGCAATTGATAAGTCGTATAGGTATAGAGGTTCATTCCTATATTGGAGTACAATAAAAGAATATTTCTACTTTTTATTATTATCCTTACTTACCTATTTTATCTTTCTTTATTTCTTTTAAATGTTTTTTTGCTGGACATGATGGATTTCATGTGTTGGGAATATAATAATTTGTTTTAAAAAACTGTATCAAGAAGGATGGTTACTGAATGAAAAAGTAATCAGATTACATTCATTGTATAGTTGATAAAAACAGGAACTACATTTCTCAGAATCTTGGTGGAAGGGAAAAGATGATTTGGATTTCAATACTACACAGAAAATAATAATTTACTACAAGCTGATATAAATTAACAATGGCTATAGGTGATGATGATACCACTGTTCAAATAACAGGCTGTGAATGAGAATGAAAACTCTTTAAAGTAAATTAACGTTATCAGATTATGTTAGTGTTAAACTTTGTCATTTAGCATAATTCTCACTTTCACAGCTGTATCGACTATAGTAGAAGTGAAATTCATTATTGGATTATGTTTCCAACTTTCCCAACAATGTGTTCCATTTATATAATCTATACCGTGCTAAATGTGCTAAGCCGTTCTGAATTAGTGTTGAAGATGACTTGACTCAGCTTTTTCATGTGCATGTAACTTTCTATAGCAGAGCTTCCTTACATTTTGCTTCAATTGATAATTTTTCTAACTGAACTGTATTTGAAGTGTTTCATTCCAAAATAAAGTTTTATCAAAATTGTTGCAGAAATGTTTTACCGTAATAAAAATAAAACAATTGATTATAACAAGTCCATGTCTGTGTTTTTGCTAATAAAATATTTATTATGAGAAATGCCCACTTGATCTACCTGCTCTTACCAACTTTACTGCAAAATACAAGTCAAGTTTCTACTCTGTTTAATAGCACAAGCGATGATTATATCAGGTCCTGTGTGTTGGTAACATTTTTACCATCTAGTGACATTTGCATAGAGTAGAATAGTACATATTTGAGGGTGCAATAGTTTGTCTATTTGAAATGTTAAAGAAAAAATTGGATTTCTTTTTGTCGATATATAGCACCTTGGAAGAAATTCTGTCATTGTCATTGCTGCAGGTTGAGCTTTTATTATATTAGATTTGTTGTGCTGCTAACAACTGTTGACCATCTGTTTCTATATTCTAGGAGAGGTAAAACCTCACCAACCTCCTCATGAAAAGTTGAGTTTCTCTGGGGATGTGAGTTTAAAACTGCCTGTTGAAAAGTGTCTTCCAGTATGTTTCAGTATTATCTCGAGTCACTGTGGTTCTGCTTGATGACACTTGTGTTCCAGGGCCAGAGTGCTGTGTTCAGTGGACCAGTTATCCAGATCACAGTCTCTTCCCTAAGCCTCAGCACCTGCAGCAGGCCGTTTTCAATGCAGTCAAACTGAAGGAGGTTTTTGTACGGCTCAAAATCACTGTGTGAACACATTACCAGTATGGAGGCCAAGACAGTAGTAATCTCCAACATCTTCAGCCTGAACACCACTGATGGTTAGAGTGTAGCGAGAACCAGATCTACTGCCTCTGAATCTAGATGGAGTTCCTGAGTTGAGAGTTGATGCTGAGTATATAAGAAGTTTAGGAACCTGTCCAGGTTTCTGAAGGTACCAGCTGAGATCAGCACCAATATCTGAACTCCCTGTGGCGCTAATGGACACAGTCCCTCCAAGACTAACAGACTTGGATTTGTCAGACTGAGTCAGAAAGTTGTTGGCAGAAGACTCTGAAATAAGAAGTGAAATATGAGTCAGTATGGAACAGCAGTGACGATTATAATAGTGACAAGAGAGAAATATAAAGCAGATTGGAAGTAAAAGACAAGTGGAGGGATAGGAATTGCACCACACATAAAAATATCGGAACAATGTTAGATATCTGTTCAAAAATTCTCACCCTGACTCAGGAAACCCAACATGACAAGCAGAGCGATTGGCAACTTCATCCTGATGCAGTTTTAGGTGAGAGTGCATGAAAACAGTTCAGACTTGCTGTGACATAAGCATTTAAACTCTGGGGAGCAGTGATGCATAAAAGTCATGCAAAATACATCGTAAGTAGGCAAACACACACCTGTTCCTGTGAAACAGAAAAGGGAGAGGTGAGGTGGAGTGAGAGCACATCCCTTCCTGGGATTTGTTGGACTGTTCAATAGCTCATTTAGAAACTTTTGACACTTTTTCTCTGCTGTTATCACAGTTATGCTGACGACACATAACTCTTTATTTCATTGGCCCCTAATGATACGAGTCCTGTAGTCTCCCTGCTTTACTGTTTGGATGATATAAATGTCTGGATGTCACTTTTTTTTTTTTTTCAATGAACAAGGAGAAAACAGAAATTCTTGTTATGGGTGCAAACACTCAGAGACAGCGTGTCTGTGCTCAGATTATGAGTCTGAGTCTCTGAGGAGGAGAAATTGGGGACTTATTATCGATTATGAGTTTTTACGGCCACATTAGTAGCATCACTAAGTCTGCCTTCTATCATTTGAGGAGTATTTCCATAGAGGTTTTCTATCAAAATCTGATGCTGAAAAACTTGTGCATGCCTTTGTCATTAGCAGACTGGACCATTTTAATGCCCTTTTTTTCTGGCCTTCCTAAGAAAACCATTGGAAGGCTGCAGCTCATCCAGAATGCAGCTGCTCATGTTTTAACCAGGACTAAAAAATCTGATCACATTACTCCAGTTCTCGAAGATCTCCATTGGCTCCCTGTGAATTTCAGAATTGATTTTAACATTTTACTCCTGGTTTACAAAGCTCTTAATGGCCTGACACCACAGTATATATCAGACATGCTTATTAGTTATGAGTCTATCGTACATCTGGTGAAATAGCATTTAGTGTTTATGCACCTGAGAAAGGGAATAGCCTGCCTGTTGATTGAAGATGTGCTCCAACATTATGCTCATTTAAGAATAAACTTAAGACTTTTATTTTTGTATAGCATATTATTGTTCATATTTTTGCTGTTGTTGTTATTATTATATTTTTATTACTATTTTATATATTTCATATATTCCTGTGTTTACTCTGTGACCTTTTACTAAATCATCTGTATGTAGGTGTAACAGCTGTTATTATTTTTATTATTTATTTATTCATTTCTATGTTTCTTTATTATCCTCACTTACCTATTTTATCTTTCTTTCTAACGTTTTTGAATATGTCATTTTGAGACTTGATCATTGTGAAGTGTTGCCTAATGTTATAATTGCTGTTGTTTGTGTTGTGGCGACGGTTTAGAGCAGTGGTTCTCAACGTGGGGTCCGGGGACCACCAGGGGTCCTTGAGGGGGTTCCGGGGGGTCCCCAGCAAATTGATGAACTGTTAAACTTCACCATTATTACAATAAGTTAACACAATTAGAGAATGTAGAAGAATAATTATTTTAAATATAGTTTCAGTTGTTATCTCTCTACCTAGAGATAGTCATGGAATTCTGGACAAAATCATATCTAACAATAAAAATACTCTCAGATTTGGGTCTGAGAGACAAAATCTCATCAAAAGGGGGTCTGTGGCCCTAATGTGGACTAACTTAGGGTCCTTGATATGAAAAAGGTTGAGAATCACTGGTTTAGAGCAAGTAAGTACTGAAAGGTTCGGCCGTCTGAGGACATTTACAGAGGTGTCGTTCGGGTACATAGAGGTTTGTTCCTGTTCCAAGAGGGAAACTGATCTCTGTACAGCATCACCACACATTGTAACGTTCCTCTGAGCTCAACTCAAGGCCGAATTCACAATGTTGGTGGCCATAGGGCTAGAATGATTTGTTTCTGTTTGTGGTCATTGTGTAGAGCAAGTAAGTAAAGAAAGACTCGGTTGTCTGTTGACATATTTACAAAGCTGTCGCTCCTGTAAATATGAACCTTTAGGGTACATAGAGGTTCGTTCCTATATGTTCCAAGACGGTGATTGATAAGTCTTATAGGCATAGAGGGTCATTCCTATGCTGGAATGTGATAAATCATAGGTATAGAGGTTCAATGGAGTACGATGATAGAATATTTCTATATTTTATTATCATCTTTACCTATTTTATCTTTCTTTCTTTCTTTTTTAATGTTATTTTCATAGACATGATGGATTTCATGTGTTGGGAATATAATAATTTGTTTTAATAAAAACTGTAAGATGGTTACTGAATGATAAAGTAATCAGATTACATTCATTTGATAAAAACAGGAACTACATTTCTCAGAATCTTGGAGGAAGGGAAAAGATGATTTTGATTTTAACACTACATACAAAATAATAATTTAGTACAAGCTGATATAAATTAACAATGGCTATATGTGATGATGATACCACTGTTCAAATAACAGGCTGTGAATGAGAATGAACTCTTTAAAATAAATACACATTATCAGATTATGTTAGTGTTAAACTTTGTCATTTAGCATAATTCTCACTTTCACATCTGTATCGACTATAGTAGAAGTTAACTTCATTATTGGATTATGTTTCCAACTTTCCCAACAATGTGTTCCATTTATATAATCTATACTGTGCTAAATGTGCTAAACCGTTCTGAATTATGAAATGTTCCTATATATTTAGAGAATATAATGGTTGTGCTTGGTGAGGTTACTGGTCAGACTCAGCTCTGTGTTCAGTGGTCTGTGTCAGAGTCTCTTCCCCTTCAGCAGCTGCAGTCGGTTCCTGCTGTAACAGCTCAGTGTCTATGCAGTCTGACTGAGGGAGGTTTTTGTACGACTAAAAATCACTGTGTGAACACAACAGCACTGTTTATCTCATGGTAACTCTGACAGTAATAAACTGCTGCATCTTCAGCCTGAGCTCCACTGATGGTCAAAGTGAAGTCAGTCCTGGTTCCACTGCCACTAAACCGAGCTGGTGTTCCTGATTCAAGTTGATTCACAAGTTTTATTAGGAGCTTAGGAGCCTCTCCAGATTTCTGTTGATACCAGTGCATCTCTTCATCTCCATCAGAATATCTGTAAACAGCTGGGTTGGTTTTACAGGTCATAGTGACAGTGGATCCTGGAGTAAATGTTACTACTGGAGGCTGAGTCACAGTCACCTGACTGCTGGATCCTGCAGACAAAAACACAACATTCATTTATCAGCAGAAATAAATGACAGAAAAGGCAGCACACTGTGTTTGATATGTTGCTGAGTAAATGAACCTGTAAAACAGCAGCAGGCCAGCGTCCAGATGAGGATGGTGATGAGAGTCATGGTGGTTGTGGTTTCTGCTGTGTTGAGTGACAGATCTGAGTCCTGCAGTGTTGAACTCACAGGACTATAAACCTTCTCAGTTCACTGGAGGATCAGCTGACAATGCAAAGCCTCCTCTCTATGGAAATTATCTCTCTGCTCTCAACACACTGAAGGCAATGTGGGACACAAAATCAGGAGCAAATACTGCTTGGATTTACAGGATCTCTACTCTTATTGGAATACAAAAATACATTTGTCAGAAATACTTGGAAATTATGATTTACCACACTTGGATTAAAGTAGTTTGCACTGTGGTTTGTATGATAAACCTTTTTAATCTCTGCCTTGATTGACTTAAAAGGTTTACATAGATACATTTTATCTCTTAAAACTAATTATTATGGTCTTAGTGGATGATTATTATGAAAGATATAGTAAATTTACATGTTAAAATTGATGTAAAAATATGCTGAAAAACATGATTCACTATGAGGACAAAATAGCTCTTCATCCTCTGTCATTTAATTTTTGTACAAAATTAAAGAGAAATTGAGCAAATTATCTTTTTTCATCAAACATCTTAAAACAACATCAAATACTTTTCTGGATCTCACCAATTTAGCAGAACCTTTATGGCAAAGCAGAGTTTTCTATTGGAAAGATGCTTGTTTCAAGTGCAGGAGGTTTTTGTACGGCCTCTTAATGAGTTTGTATCACTGTGGGTCACTTTTGGTGGAGGCACCAAACTCATCGTTGACTGTAAGTACCAGAGATTTCTACTTTATATGACACATAGTATATCTGTAAAATACAATTTTGGAGAAGAAATCGAATGATAAATATTTACTGTTTGCACTTTGTTCATATTATTTGCTATTTTTCAGTTGAGGGTTGAACACAGGTTGAACAGAGATTTTGATGAGATCAATGTCTCTTCAATCTTGTAGATAATTAAAGTTAGACATCTGCTATGGAAACATCTATTTTCTAATAAATTTTATTTTCAAGGAGTATTTATTTCATGAACATTGTCAACCAAGTAAAACAAGTACAATTCTTACCAGTTAAATTATGATTTCACAAGTTCACTCTTATTTTTAAAGTGTCAGAAAAATGGTTGCATTTAATATTTTCTGTGAATGCCTTTAAAATACATTTATCGTTTTATACTTAAACTCAGTACAGCTTGTAACATTTCTTCATGGTTCATTAGTTGGTGAAAAGGAAGTGAAAGAGACAGAGAAGAAGCTGTTTTAACTGTTGAAACCAACAAACCATTTAAATTTTTGACACAAGACAGTCATTGCAGGAGAGAGGTATGGATTGTCAGATATTATCAATCAGATCGGTAGATGTCATTATTGATCATCATTAACTAAACTTTTCAATTACATTTAGAATTTAGTCATTTAACTCATTCTCTAATTCTGAGTGACTTATGAGTGCAAGAGTAGAACAAGCTTCATTGTTTTAATTGTCAAAATAACAATCAACTCTGCCATTTCTTTCCAACATGCCCTCCCTCCACTCTCTGTAACATTCCTCCTCTCCTCTCTTCTCCTCTCCTCTCCTCTCCTCTCCTCTCTCTGTCTCTCCTCCAGTGGGTGTGGTGCGGCCCACCCTGACCCTCCTCCCCCCCTCCAGAGTGGAGCTGCAGCAGGACGGTGCCACACTGGTGTGTCTGGCCAACGGGGGCTTCCCCTCAGCCTGGAGGCTGGGCTGGAAGGTGGGGGGCAGCAGCAGCTCCTCAGGGGTGTCAGACAGCCTGGAGGTCCTGGGGAGGGACGGCCACTACAGCTGGAGCAGCACCCTGACCCTCCCTGCAGACCAGTGGTGGAAGGCGGGCTCAGTGAGCTGTGAGGCCAGTCTGAATGGCCAGACGCCTGTCACTCAAACCCTGGACCCTGACCACTGCTCAGAGTAGAGAAACAACAGCACTGAATCTCTACAGAGACAAACCTACAATACTCTGGGTCTGTTCAGTTTATCTCTCTCTATCTCAATTATGATTTTGGTTACAGATTTGATCTGAAGGACCATGCATGTGATCTATTAAAATTCTGCATTTTGTGACATTATCTCTCTGCTTGAACGTATTACATGTACCACAAAAATGTAGTATTGCTATATATAATCAATAAACATTTTATGCCATTATTTGAGATCTTTTGTATACTTTTCATGTGTCTGTGTTTGAAGAAAAGTTTCAAATGAAACCTCACATGATGAACTGTATCAAATTAAATGGTTTTATAGTTTCTATTGATATCCATCATCTCCTCTCTGTGGAAATCTTGGGTTGTAAATGATCATGCAAATCTTAGCTTCACTACCTTTTTTGACTTGGAATGAAACTAAAAATCCCTTAGAGGTAAAATCGAATGTAAAACAATTCACTTCATATTATTCTAATAATCATGGACTGGTCAATGAAAACTTGTGAATATGAGTAACTGCAAAACTGTGGAGAAGAGAATAATGACTGAAATGTGTGATGTCATCAAACAACATTTTTCAGAGCACCTATGGTGACAAGGAATATGAAGCTAAAATCATGGACACAGAGAAATATTTTTTGAGCTTTTACACACAAATGAGCTCAACAGTTCTGAATTTTGAAATGATCCTATATATTTAGAGAATATAATGGTTGTGCTTGGTGAGGTTACTGGTCAGACTCAGCTCTGTGTTCAGTGGTCTGTGTCAGAGTCTCTTCCCCTTCAGCAGCTGCAGTCGGTTCCTGCTGTAACAGCTCAGTGTCTATGCAGTCTGACTGAGGGAGGTTTTTGTACCACTCAAAATCACTGTGTGAACACTCCACCACTGTGGACACTCTGACAGTAATAAACTGCTGCATCTTCAGCCTGAGCTCCACTGATGGTCAAAGTGAAGTCAGTCCCGGTTCCACTGCCACTAAACCGAGCTGGTGTTCCTGATAAAAGTGTTTTCACAAATTTTATTAGAAGCTTAGGAGCCTCTCCAGATTTCTGTTGATACCAGAACATGCCCTCATCTCCATCAGACCATCTGTAAACAGCTGGGTTGGTTTTACAGGTCATAGTGACAGTGGATCCTGGAGTAAATGTCACTACTGGAGGCTGAGTCACAGTCACCTGACCGCTGGATCCTGCAGACAAAAACACAACATTCATTTATCAGCAGAAATAAATGACAGAAAAGGCAGCACACTGTGTTTGATATTTTGTTGAGTAAATGAACCTGTAAAACAGCAGCAGGCCAGCGTCCAGATGAGGATGGTGATGAGAGTCATGGTGGTTGTGGTTTCTGCTGTGTTGAGTGACAGATCTGAGTCCTGCAGTGTTGAACTCACAGGACTATAAACCTTCTCAGTTCACTGGAGGATCAGCTGACAATGCAAAGCCTCCTCTCTATGGAAATGATCTCTCTGCTCTCAACACACTGAAGGCAATGTGGGACACAAAACCAGGAGCAAATACTGCTTGGATTTACAGGATCTCTACTCTTATTGGAATACAAAAATACATTTGTCAGAAATCCTTGGAAAGTAGGATTTACCACACTTGGATTAAAGTGGTTTGCACTGTGGTTTGTATAATGATCCTATTTCATCTCTGCCTTGATTGACTTAAAATGTTTATATAGATACATTATATCTCTTAAAACTAATCATTATGGTCTTGTAATAGATGATTATTATGAAAGATATAGTTAATTTACACATTAAATATATGTAAAATATGATGAAATAATTGAATTGTTATGAGGAGAGCATAACCTGTTTCTCTGTCATTTGAAATTGGTAAAAAAATTAAAGCAAAATGTAATAAATTACCTTTTTTCATCAAACAATTTCAAACAAAATCAAAGACTTTTCTGGATCTCACCAATTTAGCAGAACCTTTATGGCAAAGCAAAGTTTTCTATTGGAAAGATGCTTGTTTCAAGTGCAGGAGGTTTTTGTACGGCCTCTTAATGAGTTTGTATCACTGTGGTGGACTTTTGGTGGAGGCACCAAACTCATCGTTGACTGTAAGTACCAGAGATTTCTACTTTATATGACACATAGTATATCGCTTTAAATCAAGTTTTTGGGAAGAAATTGAATAATCAAATTTTTACAGTTTGCACTTTGTTCATATTATTTGCCATTTATTGGTCTGGGCTAAACAATCAGTTTGAATAGAAATCTTGCTGAGATCAATATCTCTTCAATCCTCTAGATTATTCAAGTTAGACATTTGCTATAAAAACATTCATTTTCTGATCAATTGTATTTTTCATTCAGTTTTTATTTAATTAAATTTGCCAACCAACTAAAATCCGTAACTGTTAAATTATGATTTCACAACTTCATTTAAATGTTTTTAAATTCAGATGATGGCTACAATTAATATTTTCTGTGAATGCCTTTAAAATACATATATCATTATATACTTAAATCCAAAATAGCTTGTAACATTTGTTCACGGTTCGTTAGTTTTACATCTGGTGAAAAAGGAAGTGAAAGAGACAGAGAAAAAACGGTTTTAACTGTTTTAATCTACAAACCTTTTATTTGTTACATTTTTGGCACAAGACAACCATTGCAGGGATGAGAGTTATGGGCTGTCAGATATTATAAAGCAGATTGTTAGATGAAGATTATTAATCATCATTAACTAAACCTTTCAATTACATTTACATTTTAGTAATTTAACTGATTCTATAATTCTGAGTGACGTACAATGAGTGCAACAGTAGAAAAAGCTTCATTATTTTGATTGTCAAAATTACAATCAACTCTGCCATTTCTTTCTACCATGCCCTCCCTCCCCTCTCTGTGACATTCCTCTCCTCTCCTCTCCTCTCCTCTCCTCTCCTCCCCTCTCCTTTCCTCTCCTCTCCTCTCCTCTCCTCTCCTCTCCTCTCCTCTCCTCTCTCTGTCTCTCCTCCAGTGGGTGTGGTGCGGCCCACCCTGACCCTCCTCCCCCCCTCCAGAGTGGAGCTGCAGCAGGATGGTGCCACACTGGTGTGTCTGGCCAACGGGGGCTTCCCCTCAGCCTGGAGGCTGGGCTGGAAGGTGGGGGGCAGCAGCAGCTCCTCAGGGGTGTCAGACAGCCTGGAGGTCCTGGGGAGGGACGGCCACTACAGCTGGAGCAGCACCCTGACCCTCCCTGCAGACCAGTGGAGGAAGGCGGGCTCAGTGAGCTGTGAGGCCAGTCTGAATGGCCAGACGCCTGTCACTCAAACCCTGGACCCTGACCGCTGCTCAGAGTAGAGCTTCAGCAACGCTTCCTGTCTAGAAATGTTCTTCTGTGTTGAAGATGACTTGACTCAGCTTTTTCATGTGCTGTAACTTTCTATAGCAGAGCTTCCTTACATTTTGCTTCAATTGGTAATTTTTCAAACTGAACTGTATTTGAAGTGTTTCATTCCAAAATAAAGTTTTATCAAAATTGTGGCAGAAATGTTTTACCGTAATAAAAATGAAACTATATAGTATGACAAGTCCATGTTTGTGTTTTTGCTTATACTATATTTATTTTGAGAAATGCCCATTTGATCTTCCCAATATCATACCTGCTCTTACCAACTCACTTTATGGCAGAATACAAGTCAGGTTTCTCTGTTTAATAGCACAAAAGATGGTTACATCAGGTCCTGTGTGTTTTTAAAAACTTTTATCCAGTGACATTTGCATAGTCATTTTTCAGGGTGCAAGAAAGGCTCAATTGTGTGAGGACATATTTACAAAGGTGTCGCTCCTGTAAATATGAACCTTTAGGGTACATAGAGGTTCGTTCCTATATGTTCCAAGATGGCAATTGATAAGTCTTATAGGTATAGAGGTTCATTCCTATATTGGAGTACAATAAAAGAATATTTCTACTTTTTATTATTATCCTTACTTACCTATTTTATCTTTCTTTATTTCTTTTAAATGTTTTTTTGCTGGACATGATGGATTTCATGTGTTGGGAATATAATAATTTGTTTTAAAAAACTGTATCAAGAAGGATGGTTACTGAATGAAAAAGTAATCAGATTACATTCATTGTATAGTTGATAAAAACAGGAACTACATTTCTCAGAATCTTGGTGGAAGGGAAAAGATGATTTGGATTTCAATACTACACAGAAAATAATAATTTACTACAAGCTGATATAAATTAACAATGGCTATAGGTGATGATGATACCACTGTTCAAATAACAGGCTGTGAATGAGAATGAAAACTCTTTAAAGTAAATTAACGTTATCAGATTATGTTAGTGTTAAACTTTGTCATTTAGCATAATTCTCACTTTCACAACTGTAGCGACTATAGTAGAAGTGAAATTCATTATTGGATTATGTTTCCAACTTTCCCAACAATGTGTTCCATTTATATAATCTATACCGTGCTAAATGTGCTAAGCCGTTCTGAATTATGAAATGTTCCTATATATTTAGAGAATATAATGGTTGTGCTTGGTGAGGTTACTGGTCAGACTCAGCTCTGTGTTCAGTGGTCTGTGTCAGAGTCTCTTCCCCTTCAGCAGCTGCAGTCGGTTCCTGCTGTAACAGCTCAGTGTCTATGCAGTCTGACTGAGGGAGGTTTTTGTACGACTCCAAATCACTGTGTGAACACAACAGCACTGTTTATCTCATGGAGACTCTGACAGTAATAAACTGCTGCATCTTCAGCCTGAACTCCACTGATAGTCAAAGTGAAGTCAGTCCCGGTTCCACTGCCACTAAACCGAGCTGGTGTTCCTGATTCAAGTTGATCCACAAGTGTTATTAGGAGCTTGGGAGCCTCTCCAGATTTCTGTTGATACCAGAAGATATAATCATCATCGTAAACAGCTGTGTTGGTTTTACAGGTCATAGTGACAGTGGATCCTGGAGTAAATGTCACTACTGGAGGCTGAGTCACAGTCACCTGACCGCTGGATCCTGCAGACAAAAACACAACATTCATTTATCAGCAGAAATAAATGACAGAAAAGGCAGCACACTGTGTTTGATATTTTGCTGAGTAAATGAACCTGTAAAACAGCAGCAGGCCAGCGTCCAGATGAGGATGGTGATGAGAGTCATGGTGGTTGTGGTTTCTGCTGTGTTGAGTGACAGATCTGAGTCCTGCAGTGTTGAACTCACAGGACTATAAACCTTCTCAGTTCACTGGAGGATCAGCTGACAATGCAAAGCCTCCTCTCTATGGAAATGATCTCTCTGCTCTCAACACACTGAAGGCAATGTGGGACACAAAATCAGGAGCAAAAACTGCTTGGATTTACAGGATCTCTACTCTTATTGGAATACAAAAAAACATTTGTCAGAAATCCTTGGAAATTATGATTTACCACACTTGGATTAAAGTGGTTTGCACTGTGGTTTGTATGATAAACCTATTTAATCTCTGCCTTGATTCACTTAAAAGGTTTACAGATACATTATATATTTTAAAACTGAATATTATTGTCATGTAATCAATTATTATTATGAAAGATATAGTTTATTAACACATTGTTACAATTGATGTAGAAATATGATGAAAAGATTTATTTGTTATGAGGACTAAATAAGTCTTGTTTCTTTGTCATTAGAATTTTGATCAAAATTGAAGCAAAATGAAATAAATTACCTTGTTTCATCAAACAATTTCAAACAACATCAAAGACTTTTCTGGATCTCACCAATTTAGCAGAAGCTTTATGGAAAAGCAGAGTTTTCTATTGGAAAGATGCTTGTTTCAAGTGCAGGAGGTTTTTGTACGGCCTCTTAATGAGTTTGTATCACTGTGGTGGACTTTTGGTGGAGGCACCAAACTCATCGTTGACTGTAAGTACCAGAGATTTCTACTTTATATGACACATATCGCTTTAAATCAAATTTTGGGGAAGAAATTGAATAATCAAATTTTCACTGTTAGCACTTTATTTCCTATTTATTGGTTATAAGGCTGAACAATCAGTTTGAACAGAAATCTTGCTGAGATCAATGTCTATTCAATTCTCTAGATTGTTCAAGTTAGACATTCGCTATAAAAACATCCATTTTCTGATCAATTGTATTTTTCATGGAGTTTTTATTAAATTTATTTATCTATTAAATTTGCCAACCAACTAAAATCCTTAATTGTTAAATTATGATTCATTTCATGAAATCATTATGAAGTTCATTTTACATTTTTTTAAATTCAGATGATGGCTACAATTAATATTTTCTGTGAATGCCTTTAAAATACATATATAATTTCATACTTAAATCCAAAATAGTTTGTAAAATTTGTTCACGGTTCATTAGTTTTACATCTGGTGAAAAGGAAGTGAAAGAGACAGAGAAAAAACGGTTTTAACTGTTTTAATCTACCGTATAAACCTTTTATCTGTTACATTTTTGGCACAAGACAATCATTGCAAGGATGAGAGTTATGGGCTGTCAGATATTATAAAGCAGATTGGTAGATGTCATTATTAATCATCATTAACTAAACTTTTCAATTACATTTACGTTTTAGTAATTTAACTGATTCTCTAATTCTGAGTGACGTACAATGATTGCTACAGTAGAACAAGCTTTATTATTTTAATTGTAAAAATTACAATCAACTCTGCCATTTCTTTCTACCATGCCCTCCCTCCCCTGTCTGTGACATTTCTCCCTCCTCTCCTCTCCTCTTCTCTCCTCTCCTCTCCTCTCCTCTCCTCTCCTCTTCTCTCCTCTCCTCTCCTCTCCTCTCCTCTCCTCTCCTCTCCTCTACTCTTCTCTCCTCTCCTCTCCTCTCCTCTTCTCTCCTCTCCTCTCCTCTCCTCTCCTCTCCCCTCCTCTCCTCTCCTCTCCTCTCCTCCCCTCCCCCCTCTCATCTGCTCTCCTCTCTCTGTCTCTCCTCCAGTGGGTGTGGTGCGGCCCACCCTGACCCTCCTCCCCCCCTCCAGAGTGGAGCTGCAGCAGGACGGTGCCACACTGGTGTGTCTGGCCAACGGGGGCTTCCCCTCAGCCTGGAGGCTGGGCTGGAAGGTGGGGGGCAGCAGCAGCTCCTCAGGGGTGTCAGACAGCCTGGAGGTCCTGGGGAGGGACGGCCACTACAGCTGGAGCAGCACCCTGACCCTCCCTGCAGACCAGTGGAGGAAGGCGGGCTCAGTGAGCTGTGAGGCCAGTCTGAATGGCCAGACGCCTGTCACTCAAACCCTGGACCCTGACCGCTGCTCAGAGTAGAGCTTCAGCAACGCTTCCTGTCTAGAAATGTTCTTCTGTGCTGAAGATGACTTGACTCAGCTTTTTCATGTGCATGTAACTTTCTATAGCAGAGCTTCCTTACATTTTGCTTCAATTGGTAATTTTTCAAACTGAACTGTATTTGAAGTGTTTCATTCCAAAATAAAGTTATATCAAAATTGTGGCAGAAATGTTTTACCGTAATAAAAATAAAACTATATATTATAACAAGTCCATGTTTGTGTTTTTGCTTATAATATATTTATTTTGAGAAATGCCCATTTGATCTTCCCAATATCAGACCTGCTCTTACCAACTCACTTTATGGCAGAATGCAAGTCAGGTTTCTCTGTTTAATAGCACAAAGGATGGTTACATCAGGTCTTGTGTGCTGGTAAAAACTTTTATCTAGTGACATTTGCATAGTCATTTTTCAGGGTGCAAGAAAGGCTCCGTTGTGTGAGGACATATTTACAAAGGTGTCGCTCCTGTAAATATGAACCTTTAGGGTACATAGAGGTTCGTTCCTATATGTTCCAAGATGGCAATTGATAAGTCGTATAGGTATAGAGGTTCATTCCTATATTGGAGTACAATAAAAGAATATTTCTACTTTTTATTATTATCCTTACTTACCTGTTTTATCTTTCTTTATTTCTTTTACTGTAAATGTTTTTTTGCTGGACATGATGGATTTCATGTGTTGGGAATATAATAATTTGTTTTAAAAAACTGTATCAAGAAGGATGGTTACTGAATGAAAAAGTAATCAGATTACATTCATTGTATATTTGATAAAAACAGGAACTACATTTCTCAGAATCTTGGAGGAAGGGAAAAGATGATTTTGATTTCAATACTACACAGAAAATAATAATTTACTACAAGATGATATAAGTTAACAATGGCTATAGGTGATGATGATACCACTCTTCACATAACAGGCTGTGAATGAGAATGAAAACTCTTTAAAGTAAATTAACGTTATCAGATTATGTTAGTGTTAAACTTTGTCATTTAGCATAATTCTCACTTTCACGCTGAATCGACTATAGTAGAAGTTAAATTCATTATTGGATTATGTTTCCAACTTTCCCAACAATGTGTTCCATTTATATAATCTATACTGTGCTAAATGTGTTAAGCCGTTCTGAATTTTGAAATGTTCCTATATATTTAGAGAATATAATGGTTGTGCTTGGTGAGGTTACTGGTCAGACTCAGCTCTGTGTTCAGTGGTCTGTGTCAGAGTCTCTTCCCCTTCAGCAGCTGCAGTCGGTTCCTGCTGTAACAGCTCAGTGTCTATGCAGTCTGACTGAGGGAGGTTTTTGTACGACTGCAAATCACTGTGTGAACACATCAGCACTGTTTATCTCATGGTAACTCTGACAGTAATAAACTGCTGCATCTTCAGCCTGAGCTCCACTGATGGTCAAAGTGAAGTCAGTCCCGGTTCCACTGCCACTAAACCGAGCTGGTGTTCCTGATTCAAGTTGATTCACATATATTATTAGGAGCTTAGGAGCCTCTCCAGATTTCTGTTGATACCAGTGCATATACTCAGCTACATCCATAATACTGGAAACAGCTGGGTTGGTTTTACAGGTCAGAGTGACAGTGGATCCTGGAGTAAATGTCACTACTGGAGGCTGAGTCACAGTCACCTGACCGCTGGATCCTGCAGACAAAAACACAACATTCATTTTTCAGCAGAAATAAATGACAGAAAAGGCAGCACACTGTGTTTGATATGTTGCTGAGTAAATGAACCTGTAAAACAGCAGCAGGCCAGCGTCCAGATGAGGATGGTGATGAGAGTCATGGTGGTTGTGGTTTCTGCTGTGTTGAGTGACAGATCTGAGTCCTGCAGTGTTGAACTCACAGGACTATAAACCTTCTCAGTTCACTGGAGGATCAGCTGACAATGCAAAGCCTCCTCTCTATGGAAATGATCTCTCTGCTCTCAACACACTGAAGGCAATGTGGGACACAAAATCAGGAGCAAATACTGCTTGGATTTACAGGATCTCTCCTCTTATTGGAATACAAAAAAACATTTGTCAGAAATCCTTGGAAATTATGATTTACCACACTTGGATTAAAGTGGTTTGCACTGTGGTTTGTATGATAAACCTATTTAATCTCTGCCTTGATTGACTTTAGGTTTACATAGATACATTATAATTTTCAAAGCTGATTATTATGGTCTTGTAGTAGATGATTATTATGAAAGATATAGTTAATTTACATGTTAAAATGCATTTAAAATATGGTGAAAAAATTGAATTGTTATGAGGAGAGCATAACTTGTTTCTCTGTCATTTGAAATTTGTAAAAAATGTAAGCAAAATGAAGTAAATCATCTTGTTTCTTCAAACAATTTCAAACCACATCAAAGACTTTTCTGGATCTCACCAATTTAGCAGAACCTTTATGGAAAAGCAGAGTTTTCTATTGGAAAGATGCTTGTTTCAAGTGCAGGAGGTTTTTGTACGGCCTCTTAATGAGTTTGTATCACTGTGGAGGACTTTTGGTGGAGGCACCAAACTCATCGTTGACTGTAAGTAACAAAGATTTCTACTTTATATGACACACAGTATATTGCTTTAAATCAAATTCTGGGGAAGAAATTGAATGATCAAATTTTCACTGTTTGCACTTTATTTCCTATTTATTGGTTATAAGGCTGAACAATCAGTTTGAACAGAAATCTTGCTGAGATCAATATCTCTTCAATCCTCTAGATTGTTCAAGTTAGACATTCGCTATAAAAACATAAATTTTCTGATCAATTGTATTTTTCATAGAGTTTTTATTAAATTTATTTATCTATTCAATTTGCCAACCAACTAAAATCCTTAACTGTTAAATTATGATTTATTTCATAAAATCATTATGAAGTTCATTTTACATTTTTTAAAATCCAGATGATGGCTACATTTAATATTTTCTGTGAATGCCTTTAAAATACATATATCATATCATACTTAAATCCAAAATAGCTTGTAACATTTGTTCACGGTTCGTTAGTTTTACATCTGGTGAAAAGGAAGTGAAAGAGACAGAGAAAAAACGGTTTTAACTGTTAATCTATAAACCTTTTGTTTGTTACATTTTTGGCACAAGACAATCATTGCAGGGATGAGAGTTATGGGCTGTCAGATATTATAAAGCAGATTGGTAGATGTCATTATTAATCATCATTAACTAAACTTTTCAATTACATTTTGGTAATTTAACTGATTCTCTAATTCTGAGTCACGTACAATGAATGCTACAGTACAACAAGCTTTATTATTTTAATTGTCAAAATTACAATCAACTCTGCCATTTCTTTCCTCCATTACCACCCTCTCCTCTCCTCTCCTCTCCTCTCCTCTCCTCTCCTCTCCTCTCCTCTCCTCTCCTCTCCTCTCCTCTCCTCTCCTCTCCTGTCCTCTCCTCTCTCTGTCTCTCCTCCAGTGGGTGTGGTGCGGCCCACCCTGACCCTCCTCCCCCCCTCCAGAGTGGAGCTGCAGCAGGACGGTGCCACACTGGTGTGTCTGGCCAACGGGGGCTTCCCCTCAGCCTGGAGGCTGGGCTGGAAGGTGGGGGGCAGCAGCAGCTCCTCAGGGGTGTCAGACAGCCTGGAGGTCCTGGGGAGGGACGGCCACTACAGCTGGAGCAGCACCCTGACCCTCCCTGCAGACCAGTGGAGGAAGGCGGGCTCAGTGAGCTGTGAGGCCAGTCTGAATGGCCAGACACCTGTCACTCAAACCCTGGACCCTGACCGCTGCTCAGAGTAGAGCTTCAGCAACGCTTCCTGTCTAGAAATGTTCTTCTGTGTTGAAGATGACTTGACTCAACTTTTTCATGTGCATGTAACTTTCTATAGCAGAGCTTCCTTACATTTTGCTTCAATTGGTAATTTTTCAAAATGAACTGTATTTGAAGTGTTTCATTCAATAATAAAGTTTTAGCAAAATTGTGGCAGAAATGTTTCACCGTAATAAAAATAAAAGTATATATTATAACAAATCCATGTTTGTGTTTTTACTTATAATATATTTATTATGAGAAATGCCCACTAGATCTTCCCAATATCATACCTGCTCTTAGCAACTCACTTTATTGCAAAATCCAAGTCAGGTTTCTACTCTGTTTAATAGCACAAGGGATGGTTACATCAGGTCCTGTGTGTTGGTAAAACTTTTACGATCATGTGACATTTGCATAGAGAATAGTAAAGTGTGGGAACAATCATCTAGATTTTTTAAATGTTGACTGACGAATGTGAATGTTTTTTTGTTTATAGAACCATAGAAGAAAGTTTCATTGCTTCAGGTTAATCTTCTATAAGATTTGTTGTGCTGCTAAAATCTGTTGACCATCTGTTGCTCTATTCTAGGAGAGGTAAAACCTCACCAACCTCCTCATTAAAAGTTGAGTTTCTCTGGGGATGTGAGTTTAAAACTGCCTGTTGAAAAATGTCTTCCAGTATGTTTCAGTATTATCTCGAGTCACTGTGGTTCTGCTTGATGACACTTGTGTTCCAGGGCCAGAGTGCTGTGTTCAGTGGACCAGTTATCCAGATCACAGTCTCTTCCCTAAGCCTCAGCACCTGCAGCAGGCCGTTTTCAATGCAGTCAAACTGAAGGAGGTTTTTCCTACGGCTCAAAATCACTGTGTGAACCCTGGGCTACCATGATAACCAAGACAGTAGTAATCTCCAACATCGTCAGCCTGAACACCACTGATGGTTAGAGTGTAGTGAGAACCAGATCTACTGCCACTGAATCTAGATGGAGTTCCTGAGTTGAGAGTTGATGCTCTGTATATAAGAAGTTTAGGAACCTGTCCACTTTTTCTCTGCTGTTATCACAGTTATGCTGACGACACACAACTCTTTATTTCATTGGCCCCTGATGATACGAGTCCTGTAGTCTCCCTGCTTTACTGTTTGGATGATATAAATCTCTGGATGGCACATTTTTTTTTACAATGAACAAGGAGAAAACAGAAATTCTTGTTGTGGGACAGCGTGTCTGTACTCAGTTTATGAGTCTGAGTCCCTGAAGACCAGTGATCAGGTCAGAAATCTGGGACTAATTATCGATGATGAGTTTTTATAGCCACATTAGTAGCAGTAGTGCATGCCTTTGTCATTAGCAGACTGGACCATTTTAATGCCCTTTTTTCTGGCCTTCCTAAGAAAACCATTGGAAGGCTGCAGCTCATCCAGAATGCAGCTGCTGGTGTTTTAACCAGGACTAAAAACTCTGATCACATTACTCCAGTTCTCAAATTTCTCCACTGGCTCCCTGTGAATTTCAGAACTGATTTTAAGATTTTACTCCTGGTTTACAAAGCCCTTAATGGCCTGGCACCACAGTATATATCAGACATGCTTATTAGTTATGAGCCTGTCATAAATCTGGTGAAATAGCATTTAGTGTTTATGCACCCAAGAAAGGGAATAGCCTGCCTGTTGATTGAAGATGTGCTCCAACATTATGCTCATTTAAGAGTAAACTTAAGACTTTTATTTTTGTACAGCATACACATAAATGGTTAATTATTATTGTTCATATTTTTGCTGTCATTGTTGTTATTGTTATATTATTATTACTATTTTATATATTTCATATATTCCTGTTTACTCTGTGACCTTTTACTAAATCATCTGTATGTAGGTGTAACAGCTGTTATTATTTTTATTATTTATTTATTCATTTCTATGTTTTATTATTATCCTTACTTACCTATTTTATCTTTCTTTCTAACATTTTTGAATATGTTATTTTGAGACTTGATCATTGTAAAGTGTTGCCTAATGTTATAATTGCTGTTGTTTGTGTTGTGGCGACGGATTAGAGCAGTGGTTCTCAACGTGGGGTCCGGGGACCACCAGGGGTCCTTGAGGGGGTTCCAGGGGGTCCCCAGCAAATTGATGAATTGTTAAACTTCACCATTATTTCATTTACAATAAGTTAACACAATTAGAGAATGTAGAAGAATAATTATTTTAATCATAGTTTCAGTTGTTATCTCTCTACCTAGAGATAGTCATGGAATTCTGGACAAAATCATATCTAACAATAAAAATACTCTCAGATTTGGGTCCGAGAGACAAAATCTCATCAAAAGGGGGTCTGTGGCCCTAATGTGGACTAACTTAGGGTCCTTGATATGAAAAAGGTTGAGAATCACTGGTTTACAGCAAGTAAGTACTGAAAGGCTCGGCCGTCTGAGGACATATTTACAGAGGTGTCATTCGGGTACATAGAGGTTTGTTCCTGTTCCAAGAGGGAAACTGATCTCTGTACAGCATCACCACACATTGTAACGTTCCTCTGAGCTCAACTCAAGGACGAATTCACAATGTTGGTGGCCATAGGGCTAGAATGATTTGTTTGTGTTTGTGGTCATTGTGTAGAGCAAGTAAGTAAAGAAAGACTCGGTTGTCTGTTGACATATTTACAAAGCTGTCGCTCCTGTAAATATGAACCTTTAGGGTACATAGAGGTTCGTTCCTATGTTCCAAGACGGTGATTGATAAGTCTTATAGGCATAGAGGGTCATTCCTATGCTGGACTGTGGTAAATCATAGGTATAGAGGTTCAATGGAGTACGATGAAAGAATATCTCTATATTTTATTATCATCCTTACTTACCTATTTTATCTTTCTTTCTTTCTTTTTAATGGACATGACGGATTTCA
Organism: Centroberyx gerrardi; assembly: GCF_048128805.1. Taxonomy (NCBI): domain Eukaryota; kingdom Metazoa; phylum Chordata; class Actinopteri; order Beryciformes; family Berycidae; genus Centroberyx; species Centroberyx gerrardi. Next base: position 8,786,322 of record NC_136013.1, on the reverse strand, counting down.
TGTGTTGGGAATATAATAATTTGTTTTTAAAAAAATTTACGAAGTATGATGGTTACTGAATGATAAAGTAATCAGACTACATTCATTGTATATTTCATAAAAACAGGAACTACATTTCTCAAAATCTTGGTGGAAGGGAAAAGGTGATTTTGATTTCAATACTACACACAAAATAATAATTTAAACTAAATATAAATAAAACTCTTTAAATAAAAATGATCAGATTATGTTAGTGTTAAACTTTGTCTTTTAGAATAATTCTCACTTTCACAGCTGTGTCGATTATAGTAGAAGTTAAATTCATTATTGGATTATGTGATTATGACTAACTTACCCAAAAATGTGTTTATATAATCTATACTGTGCTAAATGTGCTAAGCCGTTCTGAATTATGAAATGTTCCTATATATTTAGAGAATATAATGGTTGTGCTTAGTGAGGTTACTGGTCAGACTCAGCTCTGTGTTCAGTGGTCTGTGTCAGAGTCTCTTCCCCTTCAGCAGCTGCAGTCGGTTCTTGCTGTAACAGCTCAGTGTCTATGCAATCTGACTGAGGGAGGTTTTTGTACGACTCAAAATCACTGTGTGATCACTCCACTGTGGACACTCTGACAGTAATAAACTGCTGCATCTTCAGCCTGAGCTCCACTGATGGTCAAAGTGAAGTCAGTCCCGGTTCCACTGCCACTAAACCGAGCTGGTGTTCCTGATAAAAGTTGATTCACAAGTTTTATTAGGAGCTTAGGAACCTCTCCAGATTTCTGTTGATACCAGTGCATATAATTATTATTATAAACAGCTGGGTTGGTTTTACAGCTCATAGTGACAGTGGATCCTGGAGTAAATGTCACTACTGGAGGCTGAGTCACAGTCACCTGACTGCTGGATCCTGCAGACAAAAACACAACATTCATTTATCAGCAGAAATAAATGACAGAAAAGGCAGCACACTGTGTTTGATATTTTGCTGAGTAAATGAACCTGTAAAACAGCAGCAGGCCAGCGTCCAGATGAGGATGGTGATGAGAGTCATGGTGGTTGTGGTTTCTGCTGTGTTGAGTGACAGATCTGAGTCCTGCAGTGTTGAACTCACAGGACTATAAACCTTCTCAGTTCACTGGAGGATCAGCTGACAATGCAAAGCCTCCTCTCTATGGAAATGATCTCTCTGCTCTCAACACACTGAAGGCAATGTGGGACACAAAATCAGGAGCAAATACTGCTTGGATTTACAGGATCTCTACTCTTACTGGAATACAAAAATACATTTGTCAGAAATACTTGGAAATTATGATTTACCACACTTGGATTAAAGTGGTTAAAAATCATGAGATTATGTTACTGTATTTCAGTCATCCAATGGATTGTGTCACTGATAACAATTTAATCTAGATAATTTTTAATCTGTAAAGGATTACATTTTGAAATTAACTTTCCCAACCTGGTGTGCCATGCACACAGGGAAGATACTGTAGTTTCAAATTTTGTAATTTAGCCCTAAATCTCACTTTTACAACTGTCTCCAGTTGAACCTAAAATCATCAATATATTATTTTCCCAACTTTCCAAACAAGGTGTTCAATTTATAAAATATTTACTGTAGTGCTGTGCTTTGTTGTTTCAGTCAGTTCAAAGTCAAGTCAATCAGTCAGGTGAGTAATGTATATCAGTTCAGTTCTTCAATCAGTTCTGTATCTTTGATAATCAATATTCTGTGATGGATTACAATGTTAAACTAACCTTCCCCTGCCTGTGTACCTGCACACAGCCAACATACTGCAGTGTTAAACTCTGTCATTCAGCATAACTGCCACCTGTCCAGCTGTGTGTTGTACAGCAGCAGTGAATCTCCTCCTTGTGTCTCTCTGCTCTCCCTCCAGCCGGCCCCATGGTCAGGCCCTCAGTCTCTCTGCTTCCCCCCTCCTCTGAGCAGCTCTCTGGGGGCTCGGCCACGCTGGCCTGCCTGCTGACCGGCTACTCTCCTCAGGGAGCCGTGGTGAGCTGGGAGGTGGACGGTACAGAGGTGACAGAGGGGGTCCTGACCAGCTCAGAGGAGGAGAAGAGCGGACGCTACAGCAGCAGCAGCACCCTGACCCTGAGCCAGGACCGCTGGATGGAAGGAGAGCTGTACTCCTGCAGGGTGCTCCATCATGACCACACCCAGACCCAGTCCCTCCGCAGGAGCCGGTGTGAGGGCTAGGGGGGCTGGAGGAAGACCAGGACAGGAGCAGGAACAACACACCTGCTACTCTCATCAATAGAGATTTTAATGTTAGAGTCAGTTAAAGCTTTGTGGAATAGAGAACCACACTGCTATATAGTGTTGGACAACAACAGCTTGGAGAGTAGTGTGTGTAGCTAAGCTGCTAGATGTGAGTGTGCTTCATAACTGTCATGTTGATGATTGATGTTTTGCTAATAAAGCTTGTTCTGATAAATAACATGATGAACTGTATCAGTCATTACCTTTATGGACAGCACTCAGAAATTAAATGATTTTATAGTTTCTATTAATACCCAGGATCTCCTCTCTCTGTGGAAAATGAACATCTTGGGATGTAAATGATCATGCAAATCTTATTTTCACTACTTTTTTTGACTGGGAATGAAAGTAAAAATCCCTTAGAGGTAAAATCGACAGTAAAACAGAATTCAGTTCATGTTATTCTCATAATCATGGACTGGTGAATATGAGTAACTGCAAAAATGTAGAGCAGAGAATAATGACTGAAATGTGTGATGTTAACAAGCAACATTTTTCAGAGCTTTTTTCAAGGAATATGAAGCTAAAATCATGCACACAGAGAAATATTTTTTGAGTTTTTACACTCAAATGAGCTCAACAGTTGAATTATGAAATGTGCCTATATATTTAGAGAATATAATGGTTGTGCTTGGTGAGGTTACTGGTCAGACTCAGCTCTGTGTTCAGTGGTCTGTGTCAGAGTCTCTTCCCCTTCAGCAGCTGCAGTCGGTTCCTGCTGTAACAGCTCAGTGTCTATGCAGTCTGACTGAGGGAGGTTTTTGTACGACTGCAAATCACTGTGTGAACACAACAGCACTGTTTATCTCATGGATACTCTGACAGTAATAAACTGCTGCATCTTCAGCCTGAACTCCACTGATGGTCAAAGTGAAGTCAGTCCCGGTTCCACTGCCACTAAACCGAGCTGGTGTTCCTGATACAAGTTGATTCACATATTTTATTAGGAGCTTACGAACCTCTCCAGATTTCTGTTGATACCAGAAGATACGATTATTACTATAAACAGCTGGGTTGGTTTTACAGGTCATAGTGACAGTGGATCCTGGAGTAAATGTCACTACTGGAGGCTGAGTCACAGTCACCTGACCGCTGGATCCTGCAGACAAAAACACAACATTCATTTATCAGCAGAAATAAATGACAGAAAAGGCAGCACACTGTGTTTGATATTTTGCTGAGTAAATGAACCTGTAAAACAGCAGCAGGCCAGCGTCCAGATGAGGATGGTGATGAGAGTCATGGTGGTTGTGGTTTCTGCTGTGTTGAGTGACAGATCTGAGTCCTGCAGTGTTGAACTCACAGGACTATAAACCTTCTCAGTTCACTGGAGGATCAGCTGACAATGCAAAGCCTCCTCTCTATGGAAATGATCTCTCTGCTCTCAACACACTGAAGGCAATGTGGGACACAAAATCAGGAGGAAATACTGCTTGGATTTACAGGATCTCTACTCTTACTGGAATACAAAAATACATTTGTCAGAAATATTTTAATTTTAATTTTTACTTTATTTTTTAATAAATTATGATTTACCACACTTGGATTAAAGTGGTTTGCACTGTGGTTTGTATGATAAGCCTATTTAATCTCTGCCTTGATTGACTTACGGGGTTTACATAGATACATTATATCTCTTAAAACTAATTATTATGGTCTTGTAATAGATGATTATTATGAAAGATATAGTTAATTTACACATTAAATCCATGTAAAATATGATGAAAAAATTGAATTGTTATGAGGAGAGCATAACCTGTTTCTCTGTCATTTGAAATTTGTAAAAAAAATTAAAGCAAAATGTAATAAATTACCTTTTTTCATCAAACAATTTCAAACAACATCAAAGACTTTTCTGGATCTCACCAATTTAGCAGAACCTTTATGGCAAAGCAGAGTTTTATATTGGAAAGATGCTTGTTTCAAGTGCAGGAGGTTTTTGTACGGCCTCTTAATGAGTTTGTATCACTGTGGTGGACTTTTGGTGGAGGCACCAAACTCATCGTTGACTGTAAGTACCAGAGATTTCTACTTTATATGACACATAGTATATCGCTTTAAATCAAATTTTTGGGAAGAAATTGAATAATCAAATTTTTACAGTTTGCACTTTGTTCATATTATTTGCCATTTATTGTTTAGCGCTGAACAATCAGTTTGAACAGAAATCTTGCTGAGATCAATGTCTCTTCAATCCTCTAGATTATTCAAGTTAGACATTCGCTATAAAAACATTTTCTGATCAATTGTATTTTTCATAGAGTTTTTATTTAATTAAATTTGCAAACCAACTAAAATCCTTAACTGTTGAATTATGATTTCACAAGTTAATTTTTGTTTTTTTAATTCAGACAACAATTAATATTTTCTATGAATGCCTTTAAAATACATATATCATTTTAAACTTAAATCCAAAATAGCCTGTAACATTTGTTCACAGTTCGTTAGTTGGCGAAAAGGAAGTGAAAGAGACAGAGAAAAAACGGTTTTAACTGTTTTAATCTAGAAACCTTTTATTTATTTTTGGTACAAGACAACCATTGCAGGGATGAGAGTTATGGGCTGTCAGATATTATAAAGCAGATTGGTAGATGTCATTAAACTTTCCAATTACATTTACATTTTGGTACTGAGTGACTTACAATGAGTGCTACAGTAGAACAAGCTTCATTATTTTAATTGTCATAATTACAATCAACTCTGCCATTTCTTTCCACCATGCCCTCCCTCCCCTCTCTGTGACATTCCTCCACCCTCTCCTCTCCTCTCCTCTCCTCTCTCCTCCCTTCTCCTCTCCTCTCCTCTCCTCTCCTCTCCTCTCCTCTCCTCTCCTCTCCTCTCCTCTCCTCTCCTCTCCTCTCCTCTCCTCTCTCCTCCCTTCTCCTCTCCTCTCCTCTCCTCTCTCTGTCTCTCCTCCAGTGGGTGTGGTGCGGCCCACCCTGACCCTCCTCCCCCCCTCCAGAGTGGAGCTGCAGCAGGACGGTGCCACACTGGTGTGTCTGGCCAACGGGGGCTTCCCCTTAGCCTGGAGGCTGGGCTGGAAGGTGGGGGGCAGCAGCAGCTCCTCAGGGGTGTCAGACAGCCTGGAGGTCCTGGGGAGGGACGGCCACTACAGCTGGAGCAGCACCCTGACCCTCCCTGCAGACCAGTGGAGGAAGGCAGGCTCAGTGAGCTGTGAGGCCAGTCTGAATGGCCAGACGCCTGTCACTCAAACCCTGGACCCTGACCGCTGCTCAGAGTAGAGCTTCAGCAACGCTTCCTGTCTAGAAATGTTCTTCTGTGCTGAAGATGACTTGACTCAGCTTTTTCATGTGCTGTAACTTTCTATAGCAGAGCTTCCTTACATTTTGCTTCAATTGGTAATTTTTCAAAATGAACTGTATTTGAAGTGTTTCATTCAATAATAAACTTTTATCAAAATTGCGGCAGAAATGTTTTATCATAATTAAAATAAAACTATGGATTATAACAAGTCCATGTCTGTTTTTTTCCTATATTAATTATGAGAAATGCTGACTAGATCTTCCCAATATCATACCTGCTCTTACCAACTCACTTTACTGCAAAATCCAAGTCTGGTTTTTACTCTGTTTAATAGCACAAGGGATGGTTACATCAGGTCCTGTGTGATGGTAAAACTTTTCACTATCTAGTGACATTTGCATAGACATTTAAAAATAATCAGTATTTTTGAAATGTTGAGTGATGAATGTGAATGTGTTGTTAATATATAACAACTTGGCAGAAAATCTCTCATTTTCAGTGCTTCGGGGTGAATTGTTATTATATTATGTTTATTGTGCTGCTAGAAACTGTTGACCATCTGTTTCTATATTCTAGGAGAGGTAAAACCTCACCAACCTCCTCATGAAAAGTTGAGTTTCTCTGGGGATGTAAGTTTAAAACTGCCTGTTGAAAAGTGTCTTCCAGTATGTTTCAGTATTATCTCGAGTCACTGTGGTTCTGCTTGATGACACTTGTGTTCCAGGGCCAGAGTGCTGTGTTCAGTGGACCAGTTATCCAGATCACAGTCTCTTCCCTAAGCCTCAGCACCTGCAGCAGGCCGTTTTCAATGCAGTCAAACTGAAGGAGGTTTTTGTACAGCTCAAAATCACTGTGTGAACACATAGTTACCATGATAGCCAAGACAGATATAATCTCCAACATCGTCAGTCTGAACACCACTGATGGTTAGAGTGTAGTGAGAACCAGATCTACTGCCACTGAATCTAGATGGAGTTCCTGAGTTGAGAGTTGATGCTCTGTATATAAGAAGTTTGGTAACCTGTCCAGGTTTCTGAAGGTACCAGCTGAGATCAGCACCAATATCTGAACTCCCTGTGGCGCTAATGGACACAGTCCCTCCAAGACTAACAGACTTGGATTTGTCAGACTGAGTCAGAAAGTTGTTGGCAGAAGACTCTGAAATAAGAAGTGAAATATGAGTCAGTATGGAACAGCAGTGAAGATTATAATAGTGAGAAGAGAGAAATAGAAAGTAGATTGGAAGTAAAAGGCAAGGTGAGGGATAGGAATTGCACCACACATAAAAATATCAGAACAATGTTAGATATTTGTTCAAAAATTCTCACCCTGACTCAGGAAACCCAACATGACAAGCAGAGCGATTGGCAACTTCATCCTGATGCAGTTTTAGGTGAGAGTGCATGAAAACAGTTCAGACTTGCTGTGACATAAGCATTTAAACTCTGGGGAGCAGTGATGCATAAAAGTCATGCAAAATACATCGTAAGTAGGCAAACACACACCTGTTCCTGTGAAACAGAAAAGGGAGAGGTGAGGTGGAGTGAGAGCACATCCCTTCCTGGGATTTGTTGGACTGTTCAATAGCTCAATTAAAAACTTTTGACACTTTTTCTCTGCTGTTATCACAGTTATGCTGATGACACATAACTATTTATTTCTTTGGCCCCTGATGATACAAGTCCTGTCTCCCTGCTTTACTGTTTGGATGATATAAATGTCTTGATGTCACATATTTTTTTTTACAATGAACAAGGAGAAAACAGAAATTCTTGTTGTGGATGCAAAGGCTCAGAGACAGCGTGTCTGTGCTCAGTTTATGAGTCTGAGTCTCTGAGGACCAGTGATCAGGTCAGAAATCTGGGACTAACTATCGATGATGAGTTTTTACGGCCACATTAGTAGCATCACTATGTCAGCCTTCTATCATTTGAGGAGTATTTCCATAGAGGTTTTCTATCAAAATCTGATGCTGAAAAACTTGTGCATGCCTTTGTCATTAGCAGACTGGACCATTTTAATGCCCTTTTTTTCTGGCCTTCCTAAGAAAACCATTGGAAGGCTGCAGCTCATCCAGAATGCAGCTGCTGGTGTTTTAACCAGGACTAAAAAATCTGATCACATTACTCCAGTTGTCAAAGATCTCCATTGGCTCCCTGTGAATTTCAGAATTGATTTTAAGATTTTACTCCTGGTTTACAAAGCTCTTATTTGCCTGACACCACAGTATCAGACATGCTTATTAGTTATGAGCCTGTCATAAATCTGGTGAAATAGCATTTAGTGTTTATGCACCCAAGAAAGGGAATAGCCTGCCTGTTGATTGAAGATGTGCTCCAACATTATGCTCATTTATGAGTAAACTTAAGACTTTTATTTTTGTATAGCATACACATAAATGGTTAATTGTTATTGTTCATATTTCTGCTGTCATTGTTGTTATTATTATATTATTATTACTATTTTATATATTTCATATATTCCTGTGTTTACTCTGTGACCTTTTACTAAATCATCTGTATGTAGGTGGAACAGCTGTTATTATTTTTATTATTTATTTATTCATTTCTATGTTTTATTATTATCCTTACTTACCTATTTTATCTTTCTTTCTAACGTTTTTGAATATGTCATTTTGAGACTTGATCATTGTAAAGTGTTGCCTAATGTTATAATTGCTGTTGTTTGTGTTGTGGCGACGGTTTAGAGCAGTGGTTCTCAACGTGGGGTCCGGGGACCACCAGGGGTCCTTGAGGGGGTTCCAGGGGGTCCCCAGCAAATTGATGAATTGTTAAACTTCACCATTATTTCATTTACAATAAGTTAACACAATTAGAGAATGTAGAAGAATAATTATTTTAAAGATAGTTTCAGTTGTTATCTCTCTACCTAGAGATAGTCATGGAATTCTGGACAAAATCATATCTAACAATAAAAATACTCTCAGATTTGGGTCCGAGAGACAAAATCTCATCAAAAGGGGGTCTGTGGCCCTAATGTGGATTAACTTAGGGGTCCTTGATATGAAAAAGGTTGAGAATCACTGGTTTAGAGAAAGTAAGTACTGAAAGGCTCGGTCGTCTGAGGACATTTACAGAGGTGTCGTTCGGGTACATAGAGGTTTGTTCCTGTTCCAAGAGGGAAACTGATCTCTGTACAGCATCACCACACATTGTAACGTTCCTCTGACCTCAACTCAAGGATGAATTCACAATGTTGGTGGCCATAGGGCTAGAATGATTTGTTTGTGTTTGTGGTCATTGTGTAGAGCAAGTAAAGTAAAGAAAGACTCGGTTGTCTGTTGACATATTTACAAAGCTGTCGCTCCTGTAAATATGAACCTTTAGGGTACATAGAGGTTCGTTCCTATATGTTCCAAGACGGTGATTGATTGATAAGTCTTATAGACATAGAGAGTCATTCCTATGCTGGAATGTGGTAAATCATAGGTATAGATGTTCAGTGGAGTATGATGAAAGAATATTTCTATATTTTATTATCATCTTTATTACCTATTTTTTCTTTCTTTCTTTCTTTTTTAATGTTATTTTCATAGACATGATGGATTTCATGTGTTGGGAATATAATAATATGTTTTTAAAAAACTGTACGATGGTTACTGAATGATAAAGTAATCAGATTACATTCATTTGATAAAAACAGGAACTACATTTCTCAGAATCTTGGAGGAAGGGAAAAGATGATTTTGATTTTAACACTACATACAAAATAATAATTTAGTACAAGCTGATATAAGTTAGCAATGGCTATAGGTGATGATGATACCACTGTTCCAATAACAGGCTGTGAATGAGAATGAACTCTTTAAAATAAATAAACGTTATCAGATTATGTTAGTGTTGAACTTTGTCATTTAGCATAATTCTCAGTTTTACGCTGTAGCAACTATAGTAGAAGTTAAATTCATTATTGGATTATGTTTCCAATTTTCCCAACAATGTGTTCCATTTATATAATCTATACTGTGCTAAATGTGCTAAGCCGTTCTGAATTATGAAATGTTCCTATATATTTAGAGAATATAATGGTTGTGCTTGGTGAGGTTACTGGTCAGACTCAGCTCTGTGTTCAGTGGTCTGTGTCAGAGTCTCTTCCCCTTCAGCAGCTGCAGTTGGTTCCTGCTGTAACAGCTCAGTGTCTATGCAGTCTGACTGAGGGAGGTTTTTGTACGACTAAAAATCACTGTGTGAACACAACAGCACTGTTTATCTCATGGTAACTCTGACAGTAATAAACTGCTGCATCTTCAGCCTGAACTCCACTGATGGTCAAAGTGAAGTCAGTCTCAGTTCCACTGCCACTAAACCGAGCTGGTGTTCCTGATTCAAGTGTATCCACCTGTGTTATTAGGAGCTTAGGAGCCTCTCCAGATTTCTGTTGATACCAGGACATATACTCAGCTACATACATAATACTGTAAACTGCTGGGTTGGTTTTACAGGTCAGAGTGACAGTGGATCCTGGAGTAAATGTCACTACTGGAGGCTGAGTCACAGTCACCTGACCGCTGGATCCTGCAGACAAAAACACAACATTCATTTATCAGCAGAAATAAATGACAGAAAAGGCAGCACACTGTGTTTGATATGTTGCTGAGTAAATGAACCTGTAAAACAGCAGCAGGCCAGCGTCCAGATGAGGATGGTGATGAGAGTCATGGTGGTTGTGGTTTCTGCTGTGTTGAGTGACAGATCTGAGTCCTGCAGTGTTGAACTCACAGGACTATAAACCTTCTCAGTTCACTGGAGGATCAGCTGACAATGCAAAGCCTCCTCTCTATGGAAATGATCTCTCTGCTCTCAACACACTGAAGGCAATGTGGGACACAAAATCAGGAGGAAAAACTGCTTGGATTTATAGTATCTCTACTCTTATTGGAATACAAAAATACATTTGTCAGAAATCCTTGGAAATTATGATTTACCACACTTGGATTAAAGTGGTTTGCACTGTGGTTTGTATAATGAGCCTATTTCATCTCTGCCTTGATTGACTTACGGGGTTTACATAGATACATTTTATCTCTTAAAACTAATTATTATGGTCTTGTAATAGATGATTATTAGAAAATATATAGTTAATTTACACATTAAATCCATATAAAATATGATGAAAAAATTGAATTGGTAAGAGGAGAGCATAACCTGTTTCTCTGTCATTTGAAATTTGTAAAAAAAAATTAAAGCAAAATGAAATAAATTAACTTGTTTCATCAAACAATTTCAAACAACATCAAAGACTTTTCTGGATCTCACCAATTTAGCAGAACCTTTATGGTAAAGCAGAGTTTTCTATTGGACAGATGCTTGTTTCAAGTGCAGGAGGTTTTTGTACGGCCTCTTAATGAGTTTGTATCACTGTGGTACACTTTTGGTGGAGGCACCAAACTCATCGTTGACTGTAAGTACCAGAGATTTCTACTTTATATGACACATAGTATATCACTTTAAATCAAGTTTTTGGGAAGAAATTGAATCATCAAATTTTTACAGTTTGCACTTTGTTCATATTATTTGCCATTTATTGGTTTGGGCTGAACAATCAGTTTGAACAGAAATCTTGTTGAGATCAATGTCTCTTCAATCCTCTAGATTATTCAAGTTAGACATTCACTATAAAAACATTCATTTTCTGATCAATTGTATTTTTCATGGAGTTTTTATTTCATTAAATTTGTCAACCAACTAAAGTCCGTAACTGTTAAATTATGATTTCACAAGTTAATTTAAGTTTTTTTTTAAATCCAGATGATGACTACAATTAATATTTTCTGTGAATGCCTTTAAAATACATATATAATTTCATACTTAAATCCAAAATAGCTTGTAACATTTGTTCACGGTTCGTTAGTTTTACATGTGGTGAAAAAGGAAGTGAAAGAGACAGAGAAAAAACGGTTTTAACTGTTTTAATCTACAAACCTTTTATCTGTTACATTTTTGGCACAAGACAATCATTGCAGGGATGAGAGTTATGGGCTGTCAGATATTATAAAGCAGATTGGTAGATGTCATTATTAATCATCATTAACTAAACTTTTCAATTACATTTACATTTTAGTAATTTAAGTGATTCTATAATTCTGAGTGATGTACAATGAATGCTAGAGTAGAACAAGCTTCATTACTTTAATTGTCAAAATTACAATCAACTCTGCCATTTCTTTCCACCATGTCCTTCCTCCCCTCTCTGTGACATTCCTCCCCCCTCTCCTCTCCTCTCCTCCTCTCCTCTCCTCTCCTCTCCTCTCCTCTCCTCTCCTCTCCTCCCCTCTCTCTGTCTCTCCTCCAGTGGGTGTGGTGCGGCCCACCCTGACCCTCCTCCCCCCCTCCAGAGTGGAGCTGCAGCAGGACGGTGCCACACTGGTGTGTCTGGCCAACGGGGGCTTCCCCTCAGCCTGGAGGCTGGGCTGGAAGGTGGGGGGCAGCAGCAGCTCCTCAGGGGTGTCAGACAGCCTGGAGGTCCTGGGGAGGGACGGCCACTACAGCTGGAGCAGCACCCTGACCCTCCCTGCAGACCAGTGGAGGAAGGCGGGCTCAGTGAGCTGTGAGGCCAGTCTGAATGGCCAGACGCCTGTCACTCAAACCCTGGACCCTGACCGCTGCTCAGAGTAGAGCTTCAGCAACGCTTCCTGTCTAGAAATGTTCTTCTGTGTTGAAGATGACTTGACTCAGCTTTTTCATGTGCATGTAACTTTCTATAGCAGAGCTTCCTTACATTTTGCTTCAATTGGTAATTTTTCAAACTGAACTGTATTTGAAGTGTTTCATTCCAAAATAAAGTTTTAGCAATATTGTGGCAGAAATGTTTCACCGTAATAAAAATAAAACTATATATTATAACAAATCCATGTTTGTGTTTTTATTTAAGATATTTATTGTGAGAAATGCCCACTTGATCTTCCCAATATCATACCTGCTCTTACCAACTCACATACTACAAAATCTAAGTCAGGTTTCTACTCTGTTTAATAGCACAAGGGATGGTTACATCAGGTCCTGTGTGTTGGTAAAACTTTTACGATCATGTGACATTTGCATAGAGAATAGTAAAGTGAGGGAACAATCATCTAGATTTTTTAAATGTTGACTGACGAATGTGAATGTTTTTTTGTTTATAGAACCATAGAAGAAAGTTTCATTGCTTCAGGTTAATCTTCTATAAGATTTGTTGTGCTGATAAAAACTGTTGACCATCTGTTTCTATATTCTAGGAGGGGTAAAACCTCACCAACCTCCTCATGAAAAGTTGAGTTTCTCTGGGGATGTGATTTTAAAACTGCCTGTTGAAAAGTGTCTTCCAGTATGTTTCAGTATTATCTTGAGTCACTGTGGTTCTGCTTGATGACACTTGTGTTCCAGGGCCAGAGTGCTGTGTTCAGTGGACCAGTTATCCAGATCACAGTCTCTTCCCTAAGCCTCAGCACCTGCAGCAGGCCGTTTTCAATGCAGTCAAACTGAAGGAGGTTTTTGTACGGCTCAAAGTCACTGTGTGAACACATTGCCTCCATGATAGCCAAGACAGTAGTAATCTCCAACATCGTCAGCCTGAACACCACTGATGGTTAGAGTGTAGTGAGAACCAGATCTACTGCCACTGAATCTAGATGGAGTTCCTGAGCTGAGAGTTGATGCTTTGTATATAAGAAGTTTGGGAACCTGTCCAGGTTTCTGAAGGTACCAACTGAGATCAGGACCAATATCTGAACTCCCTGTGGCGCTAATGGACACAGTCCCTCCAAGACTAACAGACTTGGATTTGTCAGACTGAGTCAGAAAGTTGTTGGCAGAAGACTCTGAAATAAGAAGTGAAATATGAGTCAGTATGGAACAACAGTATATAATAGTGAGAAGAGAGAAATATAAAGCAGATTGGAAGTAAAAGGCAAGGTGAGGGATAGGAATTGCACCACACATAAAAATATCAGAACAATGTTAGATATATGTTCAAAAATTCTCACCCTGACTCAGGAAACCCAACATGACAAGCAGAGCGATTGGCAACTTCATCCTGATGCAGTTTTAGGTGAGAGTGCATGAAAACAGTTCAGACTTGCTGTGACATAAGCATTTAAACTCTGGGGAGCAGTGATGCATAAAAGTCATGCAAAATACATCGTAAGTAGGCAAACACACACCTGTTCCTGTGAAACAGAAAAGGGAGAGGTGAGGTGGAGTGAGAGCACATCCCTTCCTGGGATTTGTTGGACTGTTCAATAGCTCAATTAAAAACTTTTGACACTTTTTCTCTGTTGTTATCACAGTTATGCTGATGAAACATAACTCTTTATTTCATTGGCCCCTGATGATACGAGTCCTGTAGACTCCCTGCTTTACTCTTTGGATGATATAAATGTCTGGATGTCACTTTTTTTTTTTTTTTACAATGAACAAGGAGAAAACAGAAATTCTTGTTGTGGGTGCAAAGGCTCAGAGACAGAGTGTCTGTGCTCAGATTATGAGTCTGAGTCTCTGAGGACTAGTGATCAGGTCAGAAATCTGGGACTAATTATCGATTATGAACTGAGTTTTTACGGCCACATTAGTAGCATCACTAAGTCAGCCTTCTATCATTTGAGGAGTATTTCCATAGAGGTTTTCTATCAAAATCTCATGTTGAAAAACTTGTGCATGCCTTTGTCATTAGCAGACTGGACCATTTTAATGCCCTTTTTTTCTGGCCTTCCTAAGAAAACCATTGGAAGGCTGCAGCTCATCCAGAATGCAGCTGCTGGTGTTTTAACCAGGACTAAAAAATCTGATCACATTACTCCAGTTCTCAAATTTCTCCATTGGCTCCCTGTGAATTTCAGAATTGATTTTAAGATTTTACTCCTGGTTTACAAAGCTCCTAATGGCCTGACACCACAGTATATATCAGACATGCTAATAAGAGCCTGTCGTAAGCATTTAGTGTTTATGCACCTAAGAAAGGGAATAGCCTGCCTGTTGATTGAAGATGTGCTCCAACATTATACTCATTTAAGAGTAAACTTAAGACTTTTATTTTTGTATAGCATACACATAAATGGTTAATTATTATTGTTCATATTTCTGCTGTGATTGTTGTTATTATTATATCATTATTACTATTTTATATATTTCATATATTCTAGTGTTTACTCTGTGACCTTTTACTAAATCATCTGTATGTAGGTGTAACAGCTGTTATTATTTTTATCATTGATTTATTCATTTCTATGTTTTATTATTATCCTTACTTACCTATTTTATCTTTCTTTCTAACGTTTTTGAATATGTCATTTAAGACTTGATCATTGTAAAGTGTTGCCTAATGTTATAATTGCTGTTGTTTGTGTTGTGGCGACGGTTTAGAGCAGTGGTTCTCAACGTGGGGTCCGGGGACCACCAGGGGTCCTTGAGGGGGTTCCAGGGGGTCCCCAGCAAATTGATCAATTGTTAAACTTCACCATTATTTCATCTACAATAAGTTAACACAATTAGAGAATGTAGAAGAATGATTATTTTGATCATAGTTTCACTGTTATCTCTCTACCTAGAGATAGTCATGGAATTCTGGACAAAATCATATCTAACAATAAAAATACTCTCAGATTTAGGTCCAAGAGACAAAATCTCATCAAAAGGGGGTCTGTGGCCCTAATGTGGACTAACTTAGGGTCCTTGATATGAAAAGGGTTGAGAATCACTGGTTTAGAGCAAGTAAGTACTGAAAGGCTCGGTCGTCTGAGGACATATTTACAGAGGTGTCGTTCGGGTACATAGAGGTTTGTTCCTGTTCCAAGAGGGAAACTGATCTCTGTACAGCATCACCACACATTGTAACGTTACTCTGAGCTCAACTCAAGGACAAATTCACAATGTTGGTGGCCATAGAGCTAGAATGATTTGTTTGTGTTTGTGGTCATTGTGTAGAGCAAGTAAAGTAAAGAAAGACTTGGTTGTCTGTTGACATATTTACAAAGCTGTCGCTCCTGTAAATATGAACCTTTAGGGTACATAGAGGTTCGTTCCTATGTTCCAAGACGGTGATTGATAAGTCTTATAGGCATAGAGGGTCATTCCTATAATGGAGTATGATGAAAGAATATTTCTATATTTTATTATCATCTTTATTACCTATTTTATCTTTCTTTCTTTATTTTTTAATGTTATTTTCATAGACATGATGGATTTCATGTGTTTGGAATATAATAATTTGTTTTTAAAAAAACTGTATGATGGTTACTGAATGATAAAGTAATCAGATTACATTCATTTGATAAAAACAGGAACTACATTTCTCAGAATCTTGGAGGAAGGGAAAAGATGATTTTGATTTTAACACTACATACAAAATAATAATTTAGTACAAGCTGATATAAGTTAACAATGGCTTTAGGTGATGATGATACCACTGTTCAAATAACAGGCTGTGAATGAGAATGAACTCTTTAAAATAAATAAACGTTATCAGATTATGTTAGTATTAAACTTTGTCATTTAGCATAATTCTCACTTTCACACTGTAGCGACTATAGTAGAAGTTAAATTCATTATTGGATTATGTTTCCAACTTTCCCAACAATGTGTTCCATTTATATAATCTATACTGTGCTAAATGTGCTAAGCCGTTCTGAATTATGAAATGTTCCTATATATTTAGAGAATATAATGGTTGTGCTTGGTGAGGTTACTGGTCAGACTCAGCTCTGTGTTCAGTGGTCTGTGTCAGAGTCTCTTCCCCTTCAGCAGCTGCAGTCGGTTCCTGCTGTAACAGCTCAGTGTCTATGCAGTCTGACTGAGGGAGGTTTTTGTACGACTCAAAATCACTGTGTGAACAGATAGACACTGTTAATGTAGTGGAGACTCTGACAGTAATAAACTGCTGCATCTTCAGCCTGAGCTCCACTGATGGTCAAAGTGAAGTCAGTCCCGGTTCCACTGCCACTAAACCGAGCTGGTGTTCCTGATACAAGTTGATTCACATATTTTATTAGGAGCTTATGAACCTCTCCAGATTTCTGTTGATACCAGAAGATACGATTATTACTATAAACAGCTGGGTTGGTTTTACAGGTCATAGTGACAGTGGATCCTGGAGTAAATGTCACTACTGGAGGCTGAGTCACAGTCACCTGACCGCTGGATCCTGCAGACAAAAACACAACATTCATTTATCAGCAGAAATAAATGACAGAAAAGGCAGCACACTGTGTTTGATATTTTTCTGAGTAAATGAACCTGTAAAACAGCAGCAGGCCAGTGTCCAGATGAGGATGGTGATGAGAGTCATGGTGGTTGCGGTTTCTGCTGTGTTGAGTGACAGATCTGAGTCCTGCAGTGTTGAACTCACAGGACTATAAACCTTCTCAGTTCACTGGAGGATCAGCTGACAATGCAAAGCCTCCTCTCTATGGAAATGATCTCTCTGCTCTCAACACACTGAAGGCAATGTGGGACACAAAATCAGGAGCAAATACTGCTTGGATTTATAGGATCTCTACTCTTATTGGAATACAAAAATACATTTGTCAGAAATAGTTGGAAATTATGATTTAACACACTTGGATGAAAGTAGTTTGCACTGTGGTTTGTATGATAAACCTATTTAATCTCTGCCTTGATTGACTTAAAATGTTTATATAGATACATTATATCTCTTAAAACGAATTATTATGGTCTTGTAGTGGATGATTATTATGAAAGATGTAGTAAATTTATACGTTAAAATTCATGTAAAATATGATGAAGAAATTGAATTGCTATGAGGAGAGCATAACCTGTTTCTCTGTCATTTGAAATTTGTAAAAAATGTAAGCAAAATGAAATCAATCATCTTGTTTCATCAAACAATTTCAAACAACATCAAATACTTTTCTGGATCTCACCAATTCAGCAGAACCTTTATGGTAAAGCAGAGTTTTCTATTGGAAAGATGCTTGTTTCAAGTGCAGGAGGTTTTTGTACGGCCTCTAAATGAGTTTGTATCACTGTGGAACACTTTTGGTGGAGGCACCAAACTCATCGTTTACTGTAAGTACCAGAGATTTCTACTTTATATGACACATAGTATATCACTTTAAATCAAATTTTGGAGAAGAAATTGAATGATCAATTTTTCACTGTTTGCACTTTGTTCATATTATTTGCCATTTATTGGTTAGGGCTGAACAATCAGTTTGAACAGAAATTTTGATGAGATCAATATTTATTCAATCCAGTAGATAATTAAATTTAGACATCTGCTTTAGAAAAATCTATTTTCTGATCAATTGTATTTCTCATGGAATGTTTATTTCATTAAATTTGCCAACCAATTAAAATCCTTAACTGTTAAATTATGATTTCACAAGTTCATTTTATTTTCTTTTTTAATTCAGATGATGATTACAGTTAATGTTTTCTGTGAATGCCTTTAAAATACATATAATTTTATACTTTAATCCAAAATAGCCTGTAACATTTGTTCACGGTTCGTTAGTTTTACATCTGGTGAAAAGGAAATGAAAGAGACAGAGAAGAAGCTGTTTTAACTGTTTTAACCCATAAACTTTTCACCCGTTACATTTTTGACACAAGACAATCATTGAAGAGATGAGACGAACTGTCAGATAATATAAAGCAGAATGGTAGATTTCATTATTAATCATTATTGACTAATTAACTCGATTACATTTACATTTTAGTCATTTAACTGATTCTCTATTTCTGAGTGACGTACAATGAGTGTTACAGTAGAAAAAGCTTCATTGTTTTAATTGTCAAAATTACAATCAACTCTGCCATTTCTTTCCACCATGCCCTCCCTCCCCTCTCTGTGACATTACTCCTCTCCTCTCCCTCTCCTCTCCTCTCCTCTCCTCCTCCCCTCCTCCTCCTTCATTTATAATTTTGAGATGAAATTTACATTTACAACAGGGAGTAATTTATTTTAACAGATAATATGGCTTTTAATGTATTTCCCATCAGTGCTGTGGAGAAGTCGAACAGATTGCATGTAAAGGGAAGAAAAAATACTAATATAATTGGGTAGTCACAGGAAAAAACACACAGCAGTTAGACATAATTTTAAAAATTCTGTAATTTATTGAATAATTCTTTTTGAAGAAGAGAAGATGTTTCTGCTACAATATTATGATAACAAACATTTAGCATATCTTTGTAAAATAAGTTGATAACACTGGCAATTATGATAATAGTTTTAGTTAAATCAGTGTGAAAAAATTGATAGGTTAATTCATATGGACTTTGTAAATAATTTCATGATAATTTGTTGAAAAAACAGTTTGAGAAATGGAGTAAATTCTGTTAACTTCATGTTTGATTTATCTCGAAAGCGAAGTAATCCAAAAGTTTCTGAAAGTAATAATTTTACATTGTCGAGTTTGAATATTTCAGTAGGTTACATTACTGATTACTATTTTAACTAGATAACAAATAATCTGGAATGGATGATGCTTTCCAAAAACATTCCCGCTACTTTGTGCTGTATTTTGTTGTTTCAGTCAATTCTCATTTCTGAAGCTGTATCTTCTCTAGTTGATAATCAATCTTCTGTGATGGATTACAGTGTTAAACTAACCTTCCCCTGCCTGTGTACCTGCACACAGTCAACATACTGCAGTGTTAAACTCTGTCATTCAGCATAACTGCCACCTGTCCAGCTGTGTGTTGTACAGCAGCAGTGAATCTCCTCCTTGTGTCTCTCTGCTCTCCCTCCAGCCGGCCCCATGGTCAGGCCCTCAGTCTCTCTGCTTCCCCCCTCCTCTGAGCAGCTCTCTGGGGGCTCGGCCACGCTGGCCTGCCTGCTGACCGGCTACTCTCCTCAGGGAGCCGTGGTGAGCTGGGAGGTGGACGGTACAGAGGTGACAGAGGGGGTCCTGACCAGCTCAGAGGAGGAGAAGAGCGGACGCTACAGCAGCAGCAGCACCCTGACCCTGAGCCAGGACCGCTGGATGGAAGGAGAGCTGTACTCCTGCAGGGTGCTCCATCATGACCACACCCAGATCCAGTCCCTCCGCAGGAGCCGGTGTGAGGGCTAGGGGGGCTGGAGGAAGACCAGGACAGGAGCAGGAACAACACACCTGCTACTCTCATCAATAGAGATTTTAATGTTAGAGTCAGTTAAAGCTTTGTGGAATAGAGAACCACACTGCTATATAGTGTTGGACAACAACAGCTTGGAGAGTAGTGTGTGTAGCTAAGCTGCTAGATGTGAGTGTGCTTGATAACTGTCATGTTGATGATTGATGTTTTGCTAATAAAGCTTGCTCTGATAAATAACATGATGAACTGTATCAGTCATTACCTTTATGGACAGCACTCAGAAATTAACTGGTTTTATAGTTTCTGTTGATACCCAGCATCTCCTCTCTGTGGAAAATGAACATATTGGGATGTAAATGATCATGCAAATATTATTTTCACTACTTTTTTTGACTGGGAATGAAAGTAAAAATCCCTTAGAGGTAAAATTGACAGTAAAACAGAATTCAGTTCATGTTATTCTCATAATCATGGACTGGTGAATATGAGTAACTGCAAAAATGTAGAGCAGAGAATAATGATTGAAATGTGTGATGTCAACAAGCAACATTTTTCAGAGCTTTTTTCAAGGAATATGAAGCTAAAATCATGCATACAGAGAAATATTTTTTGAGCTTTTACACTCAAATGAGCTCAACAGTTCTGAATTATGAAATGTTCCTATATAATTAGAGAATATAATGGTTGTGCTTGGTGAGGTTACTGGTCAGACTCAGCTCTGTGTTCAGTGGTCTGTGTCAGAGTCTCTTCCCCTTCAGCAGCTGCAGTCGGTTCCTGCTGTAACAGCTCAGTGTCTATGCAGTCTGACTGAGGGAGGTTTTTGTACGACTCAAAATCACTGTGTGAACACATTACCACTGTGACGACTCTGACAGTAATAAAGTGCAGCATCTTCAGCCTGAGCTCCACTGATGGTCAAAGTGAAGTCAGTCCCAGTTCCACTGCCACTAAACCGAGCTGGTGTTCCTGATAAAAGTGTTTTCACAAATTTTATTAGAAGCTTAGGAGTCTCTCCAGATTTCTGTTGATACCAGAACATGCCCTCATCTCCATCAGACCATCTGTAAACAGCTGGGTTGGTTTTACAGCTCAGAGTGACAGTGGATCCTGGAGTAAATGTCACTACTGGAGGCTGAGTCACAGTCACCTGACTGCTGGATCCTGCAGACAAAAACACAACATTCATTTATCAGCAGAAATAAATGACAGAAAAGGCAGCACACTGTGTTTGATATGTTGCTGAGTAAATGAACCTGTAAAACAGCAGCAGGCCAGTGTCCAGATGAGGATGGTGATGAGAGTCATGGTGGTTGTGGTTTCTGCTGTGTTGAGTGACAGATCTGAGTCCTGCAGTGTTGAACTCACAGGACTATAAACCTTCTCAGTTCACTGGAGGATCAGCTGACAATGCAAAGCCTCCTCTCTATGGAAATGATCTCTCTGCTCTCAACACACTGAAGGCAATGTGGGACACAAAATCAGGAGCAAAACTGCTTGGATTTACAGGATCTCTACTCTTATTGGAATACAAAAATACATTTGTCAGAAATACTTGGAAATGATGATTTACCACACTGGGATTAAAGTGGTTTGCACTGTGGTTTGTAGGATAAACCTATTTAATCTCTGCCTTGATTGATTTAAGGTTTACATAGATACATTATATCTTTTAAAGCAGATTATTGCTGTCTTGCAATTGATGAATATTATGAAAGATATTTTAACACGTTACAATTGATGTAAAAATATGATGAAAAATAGATTTGTTATGAGGGAGAAAAGCTCTTGTTTCTCTGTCATTTAAATTTTGTACAAAATAAAAGAAAAATTTTACCCAAATTACCTTGTTTCATCAAACATCTTCAAACAACATCAAAGACTTTTCTGGATCTCACCAATTTAGCAGAACCTTTAGGGCAAAGCAAAGTTTTCTACTGGAAAGATGCTTGTTTCAAGTGCAGGAGGTTTTTGTACGGCCTCTTAATGAGTTTGTATCACTGTGGGTCACTTTTGGTGTAGGCACCAAACTCATCGTTGACTGTAAGTACCAGAGATTTCTACTTTATATGACACATATATTGGTAAAATAAAATTTTGGGGAAGAAATCGAATGATCAAAATTTACTGCTTGTACTTTGTTCATATTATTTGTTATTTTTCAGTTGAGGGTTGAACACAGGTTGAACAGAGATTTTGATGAGATCAATGCCTTTTCAATCTTGTAGATAATTAAAGTTAGTTATCTGCTATGGAAACATCTATTTTCTAATACATTTTATTTTCAAGGAGTATTTATTTCATGAACATTGTCAACCAAGTAAAACAAGTACAATTCTTACCAGTAAAATTATGATTTCACAAGTTCACTTTTATTTTTAAAGTTTCCAACAAATGGTTGTAATTAATAATTTCTGTGGATGCCTTTAAAATACATTTATCGTTTTATACTTAAACTCAGTATAGCTTGTAACATTTCTTCATGGTTCATTAGTTGGTGAAAAGGAAGTGAAAGAGACAGAGAAGAAGCTGTTTTAACTGTTGAAACCAACAAACCATTTACATTTTTGACACAAGACAGTCATTGCAGGAGAGAGGTATGGATTGTCAGATATTATCAATCAGATCGGTAGATGTCATTATTGATCATCATTAACTAAACTTTTCAATTACATTTAGAATTTAGTCATTTAACTCATTCTCTAATTCTGAGTGACTTATGAGTGCAAGAGTAGAACAAGCTTCATTGTTTTAATTGTCAAAATAACAATCAACTCTGCCATTTCTTTCCAACATGCCCTCCCTCTCCTCTCTGTGACATTCCTCCTCTCCTCTCCTCTCCTCTCCTCTCCTCTCCTCTCCTCTCCTCTCCTCTCTCTGTCTCTCCTCTCCTCTCCTCTCCTCTCCTCTCCTCTCCTCTCTTCTCTCTGTCTCTCCTCCAGTGGGTGTGGTGCGGCCCACCCTGACCCTCCTCCCCCCCTCCAGAGTGGAGCTGCAGCAGGACGGTGCCACACTGGTGTGTCTGGCCAACGGGGGCTTCCCCTCAGCCTGGAGGCTGGGCTGGAAGGTGGGGGGCAGCAGCAGCTCCTCAGGGGTGTCAGACAGCCTGGAGGTCCTGGGGAGGGACGGCCACTACAGCTGGAGCAGCACCCTGACCCTCCCTGCAGACCAGTGGAGGAAGGCGGGCTCAGTGAGCTGTGAGGCCAGTCTGAATGGCCAGACGCCTGTCACTCAAACCCTGGACCCTGACCGCTGCTCAGAGTAGAGCTTCAGCAACGCTTCCTGTCTAGAAATGTTCTTCTGTGTTGAAGATGACTTGACTCAGCTTTTTCATGTGCTGTAACTTTCTATAGCAGAGCTTCCTTACATTTTGCTTCAATTGATAATTTTTCTAACTGAACTGTATTTGAAGTGTTTCATTCCAAAATAAAGTTTTATCAAAATTGTTGCAGAAGTGTTTTACCTTAATAAAAATAAAACAATTGATTATAACAAGTCCATGTCTGTGTTTTTGCTAATAAAATATTTATTATGAGAAATGCCCACTTGATCTACCTGCTCTTACCAACTTTACTGCAAAATACAAGTCAAGTTTCTACTCTGTTTAATAGCACAAGCGATGATTACATCAGGTCCTGTGTGTTGGTAACACGTTTTACCATCTACCGACATTTGCATAGAGAATAGTACATATTTGAGGGTGCAATAGTTTGTCTATTTGAAATGTTGAGGAAAAAATTGGATTTCTTTTTGTCGATATATAGCACCTTGGAAGAAATTCTGTCATTGTCATTGCTGCAGGTTGAGCTTTTATTATATTAGATTTGTTGTGCTTCTAAAAACTGTTGACCATCTGTTGCTCTATTCTAGGAGAGGTAAAACCTCACCAACCTCCTCATTAAAAGTTGAGTTTCTCTGGGGATGTGAGTTTAAAACTGCCTGTTGAAAAGTGTCTTCCAGTATGTTTCAGTATTATCTCGAGTCACTGTGGTTCTGCTTGATGACACTTGTGTTCCAGGGCCAGAGTGCTGTGTTCAGTGGACCAGTTATCCAGATCACAGTCTCTTCCCTAAGCCTCAGCACCTGCAGCAGGCTGTTTTCAATGCAGTCAAACTGAAGGAGGTTTTTGTACAGCTCAAAATCACCGTGTGAACACTCCGCCTCCATGATTGCCAAAACAGTAGTAATCTCCAACATCGTCAGCCTGAACACCACTGATGGTTAGAGTGTAGCGAGAACCAGATCTACTGCCACTGAATCTAGATGGAGTTCCTGAGTTGAGAGTTGATGCTCTGTATATAAGAAGTTTGGTAACCTGTCCAGGTTTCTGAAGGTACCAACTGAGATCAGCACCAATATTTGAACTCCCTGTGGCGCTAATGGACACAGTCCCTCCAAGACTAACAGACTTGGATTTGTCAGACTGAGTCAGAAAGTTGTTGGCAGAAGACTCTGAAATAAGAAGTGAAATATGAGTCAGTATAGAACAGCAGTGAAGATTATAACAGTGAGAAGAGAGAAATAGAAAGTAGATTGGAAGTAAAAGGCAAGGTGAGGGATAGGAATTGCACCACACATAAAAATATCAGAACAATGTTAGATATATGTTCAAAAATTCTCACCCTGACTCAGGAAACCCAACATGACAAGCAGAGCGATTGGCAACTTCATCCTGATGCAGTTTTAGGTGAGAGTGCATGAAAACAGTTCAGACTTGCTGTGACATAAGCATTTAAACTCTGGGGAGCAGTGATGCATAAAAGTCATGCAAAATACATCGTAAGTAGGCAAACACACACCTGTTCCTGTGAAACAGAAAAGGGAGAGGTGAGGTGGAGTGAGAGCACATCCCTTCCTGGGATTTCTTGGACTGTTCAATAGCTCAATTAAAAACTTTTGGCTTTCTGGTCTACTTTATCTCTTTCGTTTCTCTGTCATTGTAAACTAAGGGTCTGTCTGTCCTTTTTACTCCATTCTTGTTCATTTTATGAAGTGATTAATTAAATTCACATTAAAGTGATGCAATTAAAAAAAGTAGTAAAATGTTCATTAAATGTGTCATTAAATTTCATTATTGTCTTTAAATGATGAATACATTACTGAATTCATGAATATATATTTTTTAAAAAGACCACTAAATTTTAACTTTTTTTAATTTTGTTATTCCATTTACTAATGTGTTTTCATTTTCATTTTCCATCTCAAATTTTATTTGTCTACTGCTTTATTGTTTACACTTTCTATTTGGGCCACACTATTTTTAGATTACTCTTTTTAAAGGAATAGTTCACCCAAAAATTATGTCATTATTTACTCACCCTCACGTCAGTTGAAACAAGTTAAATTTGTTTGTCCGGGGCGCCCCAGTGGCTCAACCAGTAGAGCACGTTTCATTAAGGCTAAGTCCTAATCGCAGCGGCACGATGCGAATCCGTTCGAATGCCTGTCATCCCCTCACTCTGCCCTGTATTTCCTGTCTCTCTCTACTGTGTATTGTCTAATAAAACAGAAATGCCAAAATAATAATCTGTTATATGAATTTGTTCACACAGGGAAGTTGCCAGCATCTCCAAAAACACTGAAGTCAATGGGGACCGGTTCTTTACTGTTCCAAACGGGAGGAAAAATGACCATAAAATGGCTCCGTAATCCAAGTTTTCTAAAGCCAAATGATCACACTGTGTCTGAAAATGACTATATTTACACCATTATTTGTGCAAATGTTCACTACAGCCGTTGTTTTCGAAAACGTTCACACTTGCGCACTCCCAGACCCGGTGTTTTGACGCTCGGCACAATGAGAACGCGCAATCTTCCCCACTTCCATGTTTACACTGCTACTCATAGGTCGATGTCACACAAACTGAAAGAACTCTGCTCAAAGTGCATCAGTCTGACCTAACTTTACCTTTTCTGTCTTTGGTCTGTTATGTAGCTGTTGTAGTGTTGTTTGAGTGTGTGCTCTTCCTGGACGCTTCAACAGAGAGAAGCCGGTGAGACTGAGTATGTATCGTCGAGGGATGCAACTATGACTTTTCACTAACTACCAGAGACTAAGACTGTGGCTCATCGCTCTTGGCCTGGATGTCAACTCCTCCATTAAATCCCTCCATGCAGTCCAGCTGTGTAGTGAGCATTTCTCCTCAGTTGATTGCCTTCCAAAAGTCCGGAGAAGAAAAGCAGAATTATCTCTTTTGAAGTCGACCGCTGTGTCTGACACGTCTACCAAGAACAGAGGTATGTGAAATGATTTGCATGTACAGTGTTAAAGTGACCAGATGTCCCCTGTTTTCTGGGGAGAGTCTATGGATTCGGTGCTTTGTCCTCGGCTGACACTGTCCCTGTAACTGTCGCCGGGTTTCCCACTCTCTGGACTGCACAAATGTATTGCTTTATTACTCCAATAAATTACTAAGGGAGCGTATAATTCCTGTCAGATTTCAGAATGCATCTATTGCACAAAGTAGGTAATTTGAAAAATATAAATCACAAACATCCAGATGGTTGTGCAATTGACAGAGGATGTGGAGAAAAACAGTATCGGTGATTTCCTTGGCAACAGTACTCCTGTGGGGAAGCATGCTGTGTAATAATCACAATAAAGTTGATAGAGAATGAGATTGAAATCACTGAATCACTCAGGTAAAAACTACATTACCAGACCTCCTCTAGTAATGCTGTCAGCTCAACAGTTGTGAATTATTAAATGTTCCTATATATTTAGAGAATATAATGGTTGTGCTTAGTGAGGTTACTGGTCAGACTCAGCTCTGTGTTCAGTGGTCTGTGTCAGAGTCTCTTCCCCTTCAGCAGCTGCAGTCGGTTCCTGCTGTAACAGCTCAGTGTCTATGCAGTCTGACTGAGGGAGGTTTTTGTACGACTAAAAATCACTGTGTGAACACTCCACCACTGTGGTAACTCTGACAGTAATAAACTGCTGCATCTTCAGCCTGAACTCCAGTGATGGTCAAAGTGAAGTCAGTCCCGGTTCCACTGCCACTAAACCGAGCTGGTGTTCCTGATTCAAGTTGATTCACAAGTTTTATTAGGAGCTTATGAACCTCTCCAGATTTCTGTTGATACCAGTGCATATAATTATTATTATAAACAGCTGTGTTGGTTTTACAGCTCATAGTGACAGTGGATCCTGGAGTAAATGTCACTACTGGAGGCTGAGTCACAGTCACCTGACCGCTGGATCCTGCAGACAAAAACACAACATTCATTTATCAGCAGAAATAAATGACAGAAAAGGCAGCACACTGTGTTTGATATTTTGCTGAGTAAATGAACCTGTAAAACAGCAGCAGGCCAGCGTCCAGATGAGGATGGTGATGAGAGTCATGGTGGTTGTGGTTTCTGCTGTGTTGAGTGACAGATCTGAGTCCTGCAGTGTTGAACTCACAGGACTATAAACCTTCTCAGTTCACTGGAGGATCAGCTGACAATGCAAAGCCTCCTCTCTATGGAAATGATCTCTCTGCTCTCAACACACTGAAGGCAATGTGAGACACAAAATCAGGAGCAAATACTGCTTGTATTTATAGTATCTCTACTCTTACTGGAATACAAAAATACATTTGTCAGAAATACTTGGAAATTATGATTTACCACACTTGGATTAAAGTGGTTAATAATCATGAGATTATGTTACTGTATTTCAGTCATCCAATGGATTGTGTCACTGATAACAATTTAATCTAGATCATTTTTAATCTGTAAAGGATTACATTTTGAAATTAACTTTCCCAACCTGGTGTGCCATGCACACAGGGAAGATACTGTAGTTTCAAATTTTCTAATTTAGCCCTAAATCTCACTTTTACAACTGTCTCCAGTTCAACCTAAAATCATCAATATATTATTTTCCCAACTTTCCAAACAAGGTGTTCAATTTATAAAATATTTACTGTAGTGCTGTACTTTGTTGTTTCAGCCAGTTCAAAGTCAAGTCAATCAGTCAGGTGAGTAATGTATATCAGTTCAGTTCTTCAATCAGTTCTGTATCTTTGATAATCAATATTCTGTGATGGATTACAGTGTTAAACTAACCTTCCCCTGCCTGTGTACCTGCACACAGCCAACATACCGCAGTGTTAAACTCTGTCATTCAGCATAACTGCCACTTGTCCAGCTGTGTGTTGTACAGCAGCAGTGAATCTCCTCCTTGTGTCTCTCTGCTCTCCCTCCAGCCGGCCCCATGGTCAGGCCCTCAGTCTCTCTGCTTCCCCCCTCCTCTGAGCAGCTCTCTGGGGGCTCGGCCACGCTGGCCTGCCTGCTGACCGGCTACTCTCCTCAGGGAGCCGTGGTGAGCTGGGAGGTGGACGGTACAGAGGTGACAGAGGGGGTCCTGACCAGCTCAGAGGAGGAGAAGAGCGGACGCTACAGCAGCAGCAGCACCCTGACCCTGAGCCAGGACCGCTGGATGAAAGGAGAGCTGTACTCCTGCAGGGTGCTCCATCATGACCACACCCAGATCCAGTCCCTCCGCAGGAGCCGGTGTGAGGGCTAGGGGGGCTGGAGGAAGACCAGAACAGGAGCAGGAACAACACACCTGCTACTCTCATCAATAGAGATTTTAATGTTAGACTCAATTAAAGCTTTGTGTAATAGAGAACCACACTGCTATATAGTGTTGGACAACAACAGCTTGGAGAGTAGTGTGTGTAGCTAAGCTGCTAGATGTGAGTGTGCTTGATAACTGTCATGTTGATAATTGATGTTTTGCTAATAAACCTTGCTCTGATAAATAATATGATGAACTGTATCAGTCATTACCTTTATGGACAGCACTCAGAAATTAAATGGTTTTATAGTTTCTATTGATACCCAGCATCTCCTCTCTGTGGAAAATGAACATCTTGGGATGTAAATGATCATGCAAATCTTAGTTTCACTACCTTTTTCAAATGGGAATGAAAGTTAAAAATGAAACACTTAGAGATAAAATAGATTATAAAACAGAATTCACTTTTTTTTTTTCTTCTCATGATCACGGACTGTTCAAGCAATATTTGTGAATATTAGCATCTCTCTTCAAAAATTGAGGAGAAGAGAATGGTAACTGAAATGTGTGATGTCATCAAGTGACACCGAGATATGGTTTTTAGAGCTTTTTACACCATGTTCCTATATAGTATATTTAGAGAATATAATGGTTGTGCTTGGTGAGGTTACTGGTCAGACTCAGCTCTGTGTTCAGTGGTCTGTGTCAGAGTCTCTTCCCCTTCAGCAGCTGCAGTCGGTTCCTGCTGTAACAGCTCAGTGTCTATGCAGTCTGACTGAGGGAGGTTTTTGTACGACTCCAAATCACTGTGTGAACACATAACCACTGTGATGACTCTGACAGTAATAAACTGCTGCATCTTCAGCCTGAGCTCCACTGATGGTCAAAGTGAAGTCAGTCCCGGTTCCACTGCCACTAAACCGAGCTGGTGTTCCTGATTCAAGTTGATTCACATATTTTATTAGGAGCTTAGGAGCCTCTCCAGATTTCTGTTGATACCAGAACATACCCTCATCTCCATCAGAATATCTGATAACAGCTTGGTTGGTTTTACAGCTCAGAGTGGCAGTGGATCCTGGAGTAAATGTCACTACTGGAGGCTGAGTCACAGTCACCTGACTGCTGGATCCTGCAGACAAAAACACAACATTCATTTATCAGCAGAAATAAATGACAGAAAAGGCAGCACACTGTGTTTGATATGTTGCTGAGTAAATGAACCTGTAAAACAGCAGCAGGCCAGCGTCCAGATGAGGATGGTGATGAGAGTCATGGTGGTTGTGGTTTCTGCTGTGTTGAGTGACAGATCTGAGTCCTGCAGTGTTGAACTCACAGGACTATAAACCTTCTCAGTTCACTGGAGGATCAGCTGACAATGCAAAGCCTCCTCTCTATGGAAATGATCTCTCTGCTCTCAACACACTGAAGGCAATGTGGGACACAAAATCAGGAGCAAATACTGCTTGGATTTACAGGATCTCTCCTCTTATTGGAATACAAAAATACATTTGTCAGAAATCTTTGGAAATTATGATTTACCACACTTGGATTAAAGTAGTTTGCACTGTGGTTTGTATGATAAACCTATTTAATCTCTGCCTTGATTGACTTAAAAGGTTTACATAGATACATTATATGTTTTAAAGCAGATTATTGGTGTCTTGCAATTGATGAATATTATGAAAGATATTTTAACACATTACAATTGATGTAAAAATATGATGAGAAAAAAGATTTGTTATGAGGAAAAAATTAGCTGTTGTTTTTCTGTCATTTGGATTTTTGTAATATTAAAGCAAAATTAAATAAATTACCTTGTTTCATCAAACACTTTCAAACAACATCAAAGACTTTTCTGGATCTCACCAATTTAGCAGAACCTTTATGGCAAAGCAGAGTTTTATATTGGAAAGATGCTTGTTTCAAGTGCAGGAGGTTTTTGTACGGCCTCTTAATGAGTTTGTATCACTGTGGTGGACTTTTGGTGGAGGCACCAAACTCATCGTTGACTGTAAGTACCAGAGATTTCTACTTTATATGACATATTATATCACTTAAATCAAATTTTAGGAAGAAATTGAATGATCGAATTTTCACTGTTTGCACTTTGTTCATATTATTTGCCATTTATTGTTTAGGGCTGAACAATCAGTTTGAACAGAAATCTTGCTGAGATCAATATCTCTTCAATCCTCTAGATTATTCAAGTTAGACTTTCGCTATGAAAACATCCATTTTCTGATCAATTGTATTTTTTATTTTATTTCATTAAATTTGCCAACCAACTAAAGTCCTTAACTGTTAAATTATGATTTCACAAGTTAATTTTTTTTTTTTAATTCAGATGATGGCTACAATTAATATTTTCTCTGAATGCCTTTAAAATACATATATCATTTTATACTTAAATCCAAAATAGCCTGTAACATTTGTTCACGGTTCGTTAGTTTTACATCTGGTGAAAAGGAAGTGAAAGAGACAGAGAAAAAACGGTTTTAACTGTTTTAATCTACAAACCTTTTATCTGTTACATTTGTGGCACAAGACAATCATTGCAGGGATGAGAGTTATGGGCTGTCAGATATTATAAAGCAGATTGGTAGATGTCATTATTAATCATCATTAACTAAACTTTTCAATTACATTTACATTTTAGTAATTTAACTGATTCTCTAATTCTGAGTGACGTACAATGATTGCTACAGTAGAAAAAGCTTCATTATTTTAATTGTAAAAATTACAATCAACTCTGCCATTTCTTTCTACCATGCCCTCCCTCCCCTCTCTGTGACATTTCTCCCTCCTCTCCTCTCCTCTCCTCTCCTCTCCTCTCCTCTCCTCTCCTCTCCTCTCTCTGTCTCTCCTCCAGTGGGTGTGGTGCGGCCCACCCTGACCCTCCTCCCCCCCTCCAGAGTGGAGCTGCAGCAGGACGGTGCCACACTGGTGTGTCTGGCCAACGGGGGCTTCCCCTTAGCCTGGAGGCTGGGCTGGAAGGTGGGGGGCAGCAGCAGCTCCTCAGGGGTGTCAGACAGCCTGGAGGTCCTGGGGAGGGACGGCCACTACAGCTGGAGCAGCACCCTGACCCTCCCTGCAGACCAGTGGAGGAAGGCGGGCTCAGTGAGCTGTGAGGCCAGTCTGAATGGCCAGACGCCTGTCACTCAAACCCTGGACCCTGACCGCTGCTCAGAGTAGAGCTTCAGCAACGCTTCCTGTCTAGAAATGTTCTTCTGTGTTGAAGATGACTTGACTCAGCTTTTTCATGTGCATGTAACTTTCTATAGCAGAGCTTCCTTACATTTTGCTTCAATTGGTAATTTTTCAAACTGAATTGTATTTGAAGAGTTTCATTCCAAAATAAAGATTTATCAAAATTGTGGCAGGAATGTTTTACCATAATAAAAATAAAACTATATATTATAACAAGTCCATGTTTGTGTTTTTACTTATAATATATTTATTATGAGAAATGCCCACTAGATCTTCCCAATATCATACCTGCTCTTATCAACTCACTTTACTGCAAAATCCAAGTCAGGTTTCTACTCTGTTTAATAGCACAAGCGATGATTACATCAGGTCCCGTACGTTGGTAACACTTTTTACTATCTTGTGACATTTGCATAGAGAATAGTAAAGTGAGGGAACAATCATCTAGATTTTTTAAATGTTGAGTGACGAATGTGAATGTTTTTTTGTTTATAGAACCATAGAAGAAAGTTTCATTGCTTCAGGTTAATCTTCTATAAGATTTGTTGTGCTGCTAAAAACTGTTGACCATCTGTTTCTATATTCTAGGAGGGGTAAAACCTCACCAACCTCCTCATTAAAAGTTGAGTTTCTCTGGGGATGTGAGTTTAAAACTGCCTGTTGAAAAGTGTCTTCCAGTATGTTTCAGTATTATCTCGAGTCACTGTGGTTCTGCTTGATGACACTTGTGTTCCAGGGCCAGAGTGCTGTGTTCAGTGGACCAGTTATCCAGATCACAGTCTCTTCCCTAAGCCTCAGCACCTGCAGCAGGCCGTTTTCAATGCAGTCAAACTGAAGGAGGTTTTTGTACAGCTCAAAATCACCGTGTGAACGCTCCACCATGGGCACCAAGACAGTAGTAATCTCCAACATCTTCAGCTTGAAAACCATTGATAGTTAGAGTGTAGTGAGAACCAGATCTACTGCCACTGAATCTAGATGGAGTTCCTGAGTTGAGAGTTGATGCTCTGTATATAAGAAGTTTAGGAACCTGTCCAGGTTTCTGAAGGTACCAACTGAGATCAGCACCAATATTTGAACTCCCTGTGGCGCTAATGGACACAGTCCCTCCAAGACTAACAGACTTGTATTTGTCAGACTGAGTCAGAAAGTTGTTGGCAGAAGACTCTGAAATAAGAAGCAAAAATATGAGTCAGTATGGAACAGCAGTGTAGATTATAAAGGTGAAAAGAGAGAAAGAGAAAGCAGATTGGAAGTAAAAGACAAGTGG
The DNA here is from genome assembly GCF_048128805.1 of Centroberyx gerrardi. Classification (NCBI taxonomy): domain Eukaryota; kingdom Metazoa; phylum Chordata; class Actinopteri; order Beryciformes; family Berycidae; genus Centroberyx; species Centroberyx gerrardi. Next base: position 8,753,786 of record NC_136013.1, on the reverse strand, counting down.
AGGGATAGGAATTGCACCACACATAAAAATATCGGAACAATGTTAGATATGAGTTCAAAAATTCTCACCCTGACTCAGGAAACCCAACATGACAAGCAGAGCGATTGGCAACTTCATCCTGATGCAGTTTTAGGTGAGAGTGCATGAAAACAGTTCAGACTTGTTGTGACATAAGCATTTAAACTCTGGGGAGCAGTGATGCATAAAAGTCATGCAAAATACATCGTAAGTAGGCAAACACACACCTGTTCCTGTGAAACAGAAAAGGGAGAGGTGAGGTGGAGTGAGAGCACATCCCTTCCTGGGATTTGTTGGACTGTTCAATAGCTCAATTAAAAACTTTTGACACTTTTTCTCTGCTGTTATCACAGTTATGCTGACGACACATAACTCTTTATTTCATTGGCCCCTAATGATACGAGTCCTGTAGTCTCCCTGCTTTACTGTTTGGATGATATAAATGTCTGGATGTCACTTTTTTTTTTTTTTCAATGAACAAGGAGAAAACAGAAATTCTTGTTATGGGTGCAAACACTCAGAGACAGCGTGTCTGTGCTCAGATTATGAGTCTGAGTCTCTGAGGAGGAGAAATTGGGGACTTATTATCGATTATGAGTTTTTACGGCCACATTAGTAGCATCACTAAGTCTGCCTTCTATCATTTGAGGAGTATTTCCATAGAGGTTTTCTATCAAAATCTGATGCTGAAAAACTTGTGCATGCCTTTGTCATTAGCAGACTGGACCATTTTAATGCCCTTTTTTTCTGGCCTTCCTAAGAAAACCATTGGAAGGCTGCAGCTCATCCAGAATGCAGCTGCTGGTGTTTTAACCAGGACTAAAAACTCTGATCACATTACTCCAGTTCTCGAAGATCTCCATTGGCTCCCTGTGAATTTCAGAATTGATTTTAACATTTTACTCCTGGTTTACAAAGCTCTTAATGGCCTGACACCACAGTATATATCAGACATGCTTATTAGTTATGAGTCTATCGTACATCTGGTGAAATAGCATTTAGTGTTTATGCACCTGAGAAAGGGAATAGCCTGCCTGTTGATTGAAGATGTGCTCCAACATTATGCTCATTTAAGAATAAACTTAAGACTTTTATTTTTGTATAGCATATTATTGTTCATATTTTTGCTGTTGTTGTTATTATTATATTTTTATTACTATTTTATATATTTCATATATTCCTGTGTTTACTCTGTGACCTTTTACTAAATCATCTGTATGTAGGTGTAACAGCTGTTATTATTTTTATTATTTATTTATTCATTTCTATGTTTCTTTATTATCCTCACTTACCTATTTTATCTTTCTTTCTAACGTTTTTGAATATGTCATTTTGAGACTTGATCATTGTGAAGTGTTGCCTAATGTTATAATTGCTGTTGTTTGTGTTGTGGCGACGGTTTAGAGCAGTGGTTCTCAACGTGGGGTCCGGGGACCACCAGGGGTCCTTGAGGGGGTTCCGGGGGGTCCCCAGCAAATTGATGAACTGTTAAACTTCACCATTATTACAATAAGTTAACACAATTAGAGAATGTAGAAGAATAATTATTTTAAATATAGTTTCAGTTGTTATCTCTCTACCTAGAGATAGTCATGGAATTCTGGACAAAATCATATCTAACAATAAAAATACTCTCAGATTTGGGTCTGAGAGACAAAATCTCATCAAAAGGGGGTCTGTGGCCCTAATGTGGACTAACTTAGGGTCCTTGATATGAAAAAGGTTGAGAATCACTGGTTTAGAGCAAGTAAGTACTGAAAGGTTCGGCCGTCTGAGGACATTTACAGAGGTGTCGTTCGGGTACATAGAGGTTTGTTCCTGTTCCAAGAGGGAAACTGATCTCTGTACAGCATCACCACACATTGTAACGTTCCTCTGAGCTCAACTCAAGGCCGAATTCACAATGTTGGTGGCCATAGGGCTAGAATGATTTGTTTCTGTTTGTGGTCATTGTGTAGAGCAAGTAAGTAAAGAAAGACTCGGTTGTCTGTTGACATATTTACAAAGCTGTCACTCCTGTAAATATGAACCTTTAGGGTACATAGAGGTTCGTTCCTATATGTTCCAAGACGGTGATTGATAAGTCTTATAGGCATAGAGGGTCATTCCTATGCTGGAATGTGATAAATCATAGGTATAGAGGTTCAATGGAGTACGATGATAGAATATTTCTATATTTTATTATCATCTTTACCTATTTTATCTTTCTTTCTTTCTTTTTTAATGTTATTTTCATAGACATGATGGATTTCATGTGTTGGGAATATAATAATTTGTTTTAATAAAAACTGTAAGATGGTTACTGAATGATAAAGTAATCAGATTACATTCATTTGATAAAAACAGGAACTACATTTCTCAGAATCTTGGAGGAAGGGAAAAGATGATTTTGATTTTAACACTACATACAAAATAATAATTTAGTACAAGCTGATATAAATTAACAATGGCTATATGTGATGATGATACCACTGTTCAAATAACAGGCTGTGAATGAGAATGAACTCTTTAAAATAAATACACATTATCAGATTATGTTAGTGTTAAACTTTGTCATTTAGCATAATTCTCACTTTCACATCTGTATCGACTATAGTAGAAGTTAACTTCATTATTGGATTATGTTTCCAACTTTCCCAACAATGTGTTCCATTTATATAATCTATACTGTGCTAAATGTGCTAAACCGTTCTGAATTATGAAATGTTCCTATATATTTAGAGAATATAATGGTTGTGCTTGGTGAGGTTACTGGTCAGACTCAGCTCTGTGTTCAGTGGTCTGTGTCAGAGTCTCTTCCCCTTCAGCAGCTGCAGTCGGTTCCTGCTGTAACAGCTCAGTGTCTATGCAGTCTGACTGAGGGAGGTTTTTGTACGACTAAAAATCACTGTGTGAACACAACAGCACTGTTTATCTCATGGTAACTCTGACAGTAATAAACTGCTGCATCTTCAGCCTGAGCTCCACTGATGGTCAAAGTGAAGTCAGTCCTGGTTCCACTGCCACTAAACCGAGCTGGTGTTCCTGATTCAAGTTGATTCACAAGTTTTATTAGGAGCTTAGGAGCCTCTCCAGATTTCTGTTGATACCAGTGCATCTCTTCATCTCCATCAGAATATCTGTAAACAGCTGGGTTGGTTTTACAGGTCATAGTGACAGTGGATCCTGGAGTAAATGTTACTACTGGAGGCTGAGTCACAGTCACCTGACTGCTGGATCCTGCAGACAAAAACACAACATTCATTTATCAGCAGAAATAAATGACAGAAAAGGCAGCACACTGTGTTTGATATGTTGCTGAGTAAATGAACCTGTAAAACAGCAGCAGGCCAGCGTCCAGATGAGGATGGTGATGAGAGTCATGGTGGTTGTGGTTTCTGCTGTGTTGAGTGACAGATCTGAGTCCTGCAGTGTTGAACTCACAGGACTATAAACCTTCTCAGTTCACTGGAGGATCAGCTGACAATGCAAAGCCTCCTCTCTATGGAAATTATCTCTCTGCTCTCAACACACTGAAGGCAATGTGGGACACAAAATCAGGAGCAAATACTGCTTGGATTTACAGGATCTCTACTCTTATTGGAATACAAAAATACATTTGTCAGAAATACTTGGAAATTATGATTTACCACACTTGGATTAAAGTAGTTTGCACTGTGGTTTGTATGATAAACCTTTTTAATCTCTGCCTTGATTGACTTAAAAGGTTTACATAGATACATTTTATCTCTTAAAACTAATTATTATGGTCTTAGTGGATGATTATTATGAAAGATATAGTAAATTTACATGTTAAAATTGATGTAAAAATATGCTGAAAAACATGATTCACTATGAGGACAAAATAGCTCTTCATCCTCTGTCATTTAATTTTTGTACAAAATTAAAGAGAAATTGAGCAAATTATCTTTTTTCATCAAACATCTTAAAACAACATCAAATACTTTTCTGGATCTCACCAATTTAGCAGAACCTTTATGGCAAAGCAGAGTTTTCTATTGGAAAGATGCTTGTTTCAAGTGCAGGAGGTTTTTGTACGGCCTCTTAATGAGTTTGTATCACTGTGGGTCACTTTTGGTGGAGGCACCAAACTCATCGTTGACTGTAAGTACCAGAGATTTCTACTTTATATGACACATAGTATATCTGTAAAATACAATTTTGGAGAAGAAATCGAATGATAAATATTTACTGTTTGCACTTTGTTCATATTATTTGCTATTTTTCAGTTGAGGGTTGAACACAGGTTGAACAGAGATTTTGATGAGATCAATGTCTCTTCAATCTTGTAGATAATTAAAGTTAGACATCTGCTATGGAAACATCTATTTTCTAATAAATTTTATTTTCAAGGAGTATTTATTTCATGAACATTGTCAACCAAGTAAAACAAGTACAATTCTTACCAGTTAAATTATGATTTCACAAGTTCACTCTTATTTTTAAAGTGTCAGAAAAATGGTTGCATTTAATATTTTCTGTGAATGCCTTTAAAATACATTTATCGTTTTATACTTAAACTCAGTACAGCTTGTAACATTTCTTCATGGTTCATTAGTTGGTGAAAAGGAAGTGAAAGAGACAGAGAAGAAGCTGTTTTAACTGTTGAAACCAACAAACCATTTAAATTTTTGACACAAGACAGTCATTGCAGGAGAGAGGTATGGATTGTCAGATATTATCAATCAGATCGGTAGATGTCATTATTGATCATCATTAACTAAACTTTTCAATTACATTTAGAATTTAGTCATTTAACTCATTCTCTAATTCTGAGTGACTTATGAGTGCAAGAGTAGAACAAGCTTCATTGTTTTAATTGTCAAAATAACAATCAACTCTGCCATTTCTTTCCAACATGCCCTCCCTCCACTCTCTGTAACATTCCTCCTCTCCTCTCTTCTCCTCTCCTCTCCTCTCCTCTCCTCTCTCTGTCTCTCCTCCAGTGGGTGTGGTGCGGCCCACCCTGACCCTCCTCCCCCCCTCCAGAGTGGAGCTGCAGCAGGACGGTGCCACACTGGTGTGTCTGGCCAACGGGGGCTTCCCCTCAGCCTGGAGGCTGGGCTGGAAGGTGGGGGGCAGCAGCAGCTCCTCAGGGGTGTCAGACAGCCTGGAGGTCCTGGGGAGGGACGGCCACTACAGCTGGAGCAGCACCCTGACCCTCCCTGCAGACCAGTGGTGGAAGGCGGGCTCAGTGAGCTGTGAGGCCAGTCTGAATGGCCAGACGCCTGTCACTCAAACCCTGGACCCTGACCACTGCTCAGAGTAGAGAAACAACAGCACTGAATCTCTACAGAGACAAACCTACAATACTCTGGGTCTGTTCAGTTTATCTCTCTCTATCTCAATTATGATTTTGGTTACAGATTTGATCTGAAGGACCATGCATGTGATCTATTAAAATTCTGCATTTTGTGACATTATCTCTCTGCTTGAACGTATTACATGTACCACAAAAATGTAGTATTGCTATATATAATCAATAAACATTTTATGCCATTATTTGAGATCTTTTGTATACTTTTCATGTGTCTGTGTTTGAAGAAAAGTTTCAAATGAAACCTCACATGATGAACTGTATCAAATTAAATGGTTTTATAGTTTCTATTGATATCCATCATCTCCTCTCTGTGGAAATCTTGGGTTGTAAATGATCATGCAAATCTTAGCTTCACTACCTTTTTTGACTTGGAATGAAACTAAAAATCCCTTAGAGGTAAAATCGAATGTAAAACAATTCACTTCATATTATTCTAATAATCATGGACTGGTCAATGAAAACTTGTGAATATGAGTAACTGCAAAACTGTGGAGAAGAGAATAATGACTGAAATGTGTGATGTCATCAAACAACATTTTTCAGAGCACCTATGGTGACAAGGAATATGAAGCTAAAATCATGGACACAGAGAAATATTTTTTGAGCTTTTACACACAAATGAGCTCAACAGTTCTGAATTTTGAAATGATCCTATATATTTAGAGAATATAATGGTTGTGCTTGGTGAGGTTACTGGTCAGACTCAGCTCTGTGTTCAGTGGTCTGTGTCAGAGTCTCTTCCCCTTCAGCAGCTGCAGTCGGTTCCTGCTGTAACAGCTCAGTGTCTATGCAGTCTGACTGAGGGAGGTTTTTGTACCACTCAAAATCACTGTGTGAACACTCCACCACTGTGGTAACTCTGACAGTAATAAACTGCTGCATCTTCAGCCTGAGCTCCACTGATGGTCAAAGTGAAGTCAGTCCCGGTTCCACTGCCACTAAACCGAGCTGGTGTTCCTGATAAAAGTGTTTTCACAAATTTTATTAGAAGCTTAGGAGCCTCTCCAGATTTCTGTTGATACCAGAACATGCCCTCATCTCCATCAGACCATCTGTAAACAGCTGGGTTGGTTTTACAGCTCAGAGTGACAGTGGATCCTGGAGTAAATGTTACTACTGGAGGCTGAGTCACAGTCACCTGACTGCTGGATCCTGCAGACAAAAACACAACATTCATTTATCAGCAGAAATAAATGACAGAAAAGGCAGCACACTGTGTTTGATATGTTGCTGAGTAAATGAACCTGTAAAACAGCAGCAGGCCAGCGTCCAGATGAGGATGGTGATGAGAGTCATGGTGGTTGTGGTTTCTGCTGTGTTAAGTGACAGATCTGAGTCCTGCAGTGTTGAACTCACAGGACTATAAACCTTCTCAGTTCACTGGAGGATCAGCTGACAATGCAAAGCCTCCTCTCTATGGAAATGATCTCTCTGCTCTCAACACACTGAAGGCAATGTGGGACACAAAATCAGGAGCAAATACTGCTTGGATTTACAGGATCTCTACTCTTATTGGAATACAAAAATACATTTGTCAGAAATCCTTGGAAATTATGATTTACCACACTTGGATTAAAGTGGTTTGCACTGTGGTTTGTATGATAAACCTATTTAATCTCTGCCTTGATTGACTTAAAAGGTTTACATAGATACATTATATCTCTTAAAACTAATCATTATGGTCTTGTAATAGATGATTATTATGAAAGATATAGTTAATTTACACATTAAATATATGTAAAATATGATGAAATAATTGAATTGTTATGAGGAGAGCATAACCTGTTTCTCTGTCATTTGAAATTGGTAAAAAAATTAAAGCAAAATGTAATAAATTACCTTTTTTCATCAAACAATTTCAAACAAAATCAAAGACTTTTCTGGATCTCACCAATTTAGCAGAACCTTTATGGCAAAGCAAAGTTTTCTATTGGAAAGATGCTTGTTTCAAGTGCAGGAGGTTTTTGTACGGCCTCTTAATGAGTTTGTATCACTGTGGAACACTTTTGGTGGAGGCACCAAACTCATCGTTGACTGTAAGTACCAGAGATTTCTACTTTATATGACACATAGTATATCGCTTTAAATCAAGTTTTTGGGAAGAAATTGAATAATCAAATTTTTACAGTTTGCACTTTGTTCATATTATTTGCCATTTATTGGTCTGGGCTAAACAATCAGTTTGAATAGAAATCTTGCTGAGATCAATATCTCTTCAATCCTCTAGATTATTCAAGTTAGACATTCGCTATAAAAACATTCATTTTCTGATCAATTGTATTTTTCATTCAGTTTTTATTTAATTAAATTTGCCAACCAACTAAAATCCGTAACTGTTAAATTATGATTTCACAACTTCATTTAAATGTTTTTAAATTCAGATGATGGCTACAATTAATATTTTCTGTGAATGCCTTTAAAATACATATATCATTATATACTTAAATCCAAAATAGCTTGTAACATTTGTTCACGGTTCGTTAGTTTTACATCTGGTGAAAAAGGAAGTGAAAGAGACAGAGAAAAAACGGTTTTAACTGTTTTAATCTACAAACCTTTTATTTGTTACATTTTTGGCACAAGACAACCATTGCAGGGATGAGAGTTATGGGCTGTCAGATATTATAAAGCAGATTGTTAGATGAAGATTATTAATCATCATTAACTAAACCTTTCAATTACATTTACATTTTAGTAATTTAACTGATTCTATAATTCTGAGTGACGTACAATGAGTGCAACAGTAGAAAAAGCTTCATTATTTTGATTGTCAAAATTACAATCAACTCTGCCATTTCTTTCTACCATGCCCTCCCTCCCCTCTCTGTGACATTCCTCTCCTCTCCTCTCCTCTCCTCTCCTTTCCTCTCCTCTCCTCTCCTCTCCTCCCCTCTCCTCTCCTCTCCTCTCCTCTCCTCTCCTCTCCTCTCCTCTCTCTGTCTCTCCTCTCCTCTCCTCTCCTCTCCTCTCCTCTCCTCTCTTCTCTCTGTCTCTCCTCCAGTGGGTGTGGTGCGGCCCACCCTGACCCTCCTCCCCCCCTCCAGAGTGGAGCTGCAGCAGGACGGTGCCACACTGGTGTGTCTGGCCAACGGGGGCTTCCCCTTAGCCTGGAGGCTGGGCTGGAAGGTGGGGGGCAGCAGCAGCTCCTCAGGGGTGTCAGACAGCCTGGAGGTCCTGGGGAGGGACGGCCACTACAGCTGGAGCAGCACCCTGACCCTCCCTGCAGACCAGTGGAGGAAGGCGGGCTCAGTGAGCTGTGAGGCCAGTCTGAATGGCCAGACGCCTGTCACTCAAACCCTGGACCCTGACCGCTGCTCAGAGTAGAGCTTCAGCAACGCTTCCTGTCTAGAAATATTCTTCTGTGCTGAAGATGACTTGACTCAGCTTTTTCATGTGCTGTAACTTTCTATAGCAGAGCTTCCTTACATTTTGCTTCAATTGGTAATTTTTTAAACTGAACTGTATTTGAAGTGTTTCATTCCAAAATAAAGTTATATCAAAATTGTGGCAGAAATGTTTCACCGTAATAAAAATAAAACTATATATTATAACAAATCCATGTTTGTGTTTTTGCTTATAAGATATTTATTGTGAGAAATGCCGACTAGATCTTCCCAATATCATACCTGCTCTTACTAACTCACATACTACAAAATCCAAGTCAGGTTTCTACTCTGTTTAATAGCACAAAGGATGGTTACATCAGGTCCTGTGTGTTGGTAAAAACTTTTATCCAGTGACATTTGCATAGTCATTTTTCAGGGTGCAAGAAAGGCTCCGTTGTGTGAGGACATATTTACAAAGGTGTCGCTCCTGTAAATATGAACCTTTAGGGTACATAGAGGTTCGTTCCTATATGTTCCAAGATGGCAATTGATAAGTCGTATAGGTATAGAGGTTCATTCCTATATTGGAGTACAATAAAAGAATATTTCTACTTTTTATTATTATCCTTACTTACCTATTTTATCTTTCTTTATTTCTTTTAAATGTTTTTTTGCTGGACATGATGGATTTCATGTGTTGGGAATATGATAATTTGTTTTAAAAAAATGTATCAAGAAGGATGGTTACTGAATGAAAAAGGAATCAGATTACATTCATTGTATATTTGATAAAAACAGGAACTACATTTCTCAGAATCTTGGAGGAAGGGAAAAGATGATTTTGATTTCAATACTACACAGAAAATAATAATTTACTACAAGATGATATAAGTTAACAATGGCTATAGGTGATGATGATACCACTCTTCACATAACAGGCTGTGAATGAGAATGAAAACTCTTTAAAGTAAATTAACGTTATCAGATTATGTTAGTGTTAAACTTTGTCATTTAGCATAATTCTCACTTTCACAGCTGTAGCGACTATAGTAGAAGTTAAATTCATTATTGGATTATGTTTCCAACTTTCCCAACAATGTGTTCCATTTATATAATCTATACTGTGCTAAATGTGTTAAGCCGTTCTGAATTTTGAAATGTTCCTATATATTTAGAGAATATAATGGTTGTGCTTGGTGAGGTTACTGGTCAGACTCAGCTCTGTGTTCAGTGGTCTGTGTCAGAGTCTCTTCCCCTTCAGCAGCTGCAGTCAGTTCCTGCTGTAACAGCTCAGTGTCTATGCAGTCTGACTGAGGGAGGTTTTTGTACGACTGCAAATCACTGTGTGAACACATCAGCACTGTTTATCTCATGGTAACTCTGACAGTAATAAACTGCTGCATCTTCAGCCTGAGCTCCACTGATGGTCAAAGTGAAGTCAGTCCCGGTTCCACTGCCACTAAACCGAGCTGGTGTTCCTGATTCAAGTTGATTCACATATATTATTAGGAGCTTAGGAGCCTCTCCAGATTTCTGTTGATACCAGTGCATATACTCAGCTACATCCATAATACTGGAAACAGCTGGGTTGGTTTTACAGCTCAGAGTGACAGTGGATCCTGGAGTAAATGTCACTACTGGAGGCTGAGTCACAGTCACCTGACCGCTGGATCCTGCAGACAAAAACACAACATTCATTTATCAGCAGAAATAAATGACAGAAAAGGCAGCACACTGTGTTTGATATGTTGCTGAGTAAATGAACCTGTAAAACATCAGCAGGCCAGCGTCCAGATGAGGATGGTGATGAGAGTCATGGTGGTTGTGGTTTCTGCTGTGTTAAGTGACAGATCTGAGTCCTGCAGTGTTGAACTCACAGGACTATAAACCTTCTCAGTTCACTGGAGGATCAGCTGACAATGCAAAGCCTCCTCTCTATGGAAATGATCTCTCTGCTCTCAACACACTGAAGGCAATGTGGGACACAAAATCAGGAGCAAATACTGCTTGGATTTACAGGATCTCTCCTCTTATTGGAATACAAAAATACATTTGTCAGAAATCCTTGGAAATTATGATTTACCACACTTGGATTAAAGTGGTTTGCACTGTGGTTTGTATGATAAACCTATTTAATCTCTGCCTTGATTGACTTTAGGTTTACATAGATACATTATAATTTTCAAAGCTGATTATTATGGTCTTGTAGTAGATGATTATTATGAAAGATATAGTTAATTTACATGTTAAAATGCATTTAAAATATGGTGAAAAAATTGAATTGTTATGAGGAGAGCATAACTTGTTTCTCTGTCATTTGAAATTTGTAAAAAATGTAAGCAAAATGAAGTAAATCATCTTGTTTCTTCAAACAATTTCAAACCACATCAAAGACTTTTCTGGATCTCACCAATTTAGCAGAAGCTTTATGGAAAAGCAGAGTTTTCTATTGGAAAGATGCTTGTTTCAAGTGCAGGAGGTTTTTGTACGGCCTCTTAATGAGTTTGTATCACTGTGGTGGACTTTTGGTGGAGGCACCAAACTCATCGTTGACTGTAAGTAACAAAGATTTCTACTTTATATGACACACAGTATATTGCTTTAAATCAAATTCTGGGGAAGAAATTGAATGATCAAATTTTCACTGTTTGCACTTTATTTCCTATTTATTGGTTATAAGGCTGAACAATCAGTTTGAACAGAAATCTTGCTGAGATCAATATCTCTTCAATCCTCTAGATTGTTCAAGTTAGACATTCGCTATAAAAACATAAATTTTCTGATCAATTGTATTTTTCATGGAGTTTTTATTAAATTTATTTATCTATTCAATTTGCCAACCAACTAAAATCCTTAACTGTTAAATTATGATTTATTTCATAAAATCATTATGAAGTTCATTTTACATTTTTTAAAATCCAGATGATGGCTACATTTAATATTTTCTGTGAATGCCTTTAAAATACATATATCATATCATACTTAAATCCAAAATAGCCTGTAACATTTGTTCACGGTTCGTTAGTTTTACATGTTGTGAAAAGGAAGTGAAAGAGACAGAGAAAAAACGGTTTTAACTGTTAATCTATAAACCTTTTGTTTGTTACATTTTTGGCACAAGACAATCATTGCAGGGATGAGAGTTATGGGCTGTCAGATATTATAAAGCAGATTGGTAGATGTCATTATTAATCATCATTAACTAAACTTTTCAATTACATTTTGGTAATGTAACTGATTCTCTAATTCTGAGTCACGTACAATGAATGCTACAGTACAACAAGCTTTATTATTTTAATTGTCAAAATTACAATCAACTCTGCCATTTCTTTCCTCCATTACCACCCTCTCCTCTCCTCTCCTCTCCTCTCCTCTCCTCTCCTCTCTCTGTCTCTCCTCCAGTGGGTGTGGTGCGGCCCACCCTGACCCTCCTCCCCCCCTCCAGAGTGGAGCTGCAGCAGGACGGTGCCACACTGGTGTGTCTGGCCAACGGGGGCTTCCCCTCAGCCTGGAGGCTGGGCTGGAAGGTGGGGGGCAGCAGCAGCTCCTCAGGGGTGTCAGACAGCCTGGAGGTCCTGGGGAGGGACGGCCACTACAGCTGGAGCAGCACCCTGACCCTCCCTGCAGACCAGTGGAGGAAGGCGGGCTCAGTGAGCTGTGAGGCCAGTCTGAATGGCCAGACGCCTGTCACTCAAACCCTGGACCCTGACCGCTGCTCAGAGTAGAGCTTCAGCAACACTTCCTGTCTAGAAATGTTCTTCTGTGTTGAAGATGACTTGACTCAGCTTTTTCATGTGCATGTAACTTTCTATAGCAGAGCTTCCTTACATTTTGCTTCAATTGGTAATTTTTCAAACTGAACTGTATTTGAAGTGTTTCATTCAATAATAAAGTTTTAGCAAAATTGTGGCAGAAATGTTTCACCGTAATAAAAATAAAAGTATATATTATAACAAATCCATGTTTGTGTTTTTACTTATAATATATTTATTATGAGAAATGCCCACTAGATCTTCCCAATATCATACCTGCTCTAGCAACTCACTTTATTGCAAAATCCAAGTCAGGTTTCTACTCTGTTTAATAGCACAAGGGATGGTTACATCAGGTCCTGTGTGTTGGTAAAACTTTTACGATCATGTGACATTTGCATAGAGAATAGTAAAGTGTGGGAACAATCATCTAGATTTTTTAAATGTTGACTGACGAATGTGAATGTTTTTTTGTTTATAGAACCATAGAAGAAAGTTTCATTGCTTCAGGTTAATCTTGTATAAGATTTGTTGTGCTGCTAAAATCTGTTGACCATCTGTTTCTATATTCTAGGAGAGATAAAACCTCACCAACCTCCTCATTAAAAGTTGAGTTTCTCTGGGGATGTAAGTTTAAAACTGCCTGTTGAAAAGTGTCTTCCAGTATGTTTCAGTATTATCTCGAGTCACTGTGGTTCTGCTTGATGACACTTGTGTTCCAGGGCCAGAGTGCTGTGTTCAGTGGACCAGTTATCCAGATCACAGTCTCTTCCCTAAGCCTCAGCACCTGCAGCAGGCCGTTTTCAATGCAGTCAAACTGAAGGAGGTTTTTCCTACGGCTCAAAATCACCGTGTGAACCCTGGGCTACCATGATAACCAAGACAGTAGTAATCTCCAACATCGTCAGCCTGAACACCACTGATGGTTAGAGTGTAGTGAGAACCAGATCTACTGCCACTGAATCTAGATGGAGTTCCTGAGTTGAGAGTTGATGCTCTGTATATAAGAAGTTTAGGAACCTGTCCACTTTTTCTCTGCTGTTATCACAGTTATGCTGACGACACACAACTCTTTATTTCATTGGCCCCTGATGATACGAGTCCTGTAGTCTCCCTGCTTTACTGTTTGGATGATATAAATCTCTGGATGGCACATTTTTTTTTACAATGAACAAGGAGAAAACAGAAATTCTTGTTGTGGGACAGCGTGTCTGTACTCAGTTTATGAGTCTGAGTCCCTGAAGACCAGTGATCAGGTCAGAAATCTGGGACTAATTATCGATGATGAGTTTTTATAGCCACATTAGTAGCAGTAGTGCATGCCTTTGTCATTAGCAGACTGGACCATTTTAATGCCCTTTTTTCTGGCCTTCCTAAGAAAACCATTGGAAGGCTGCAGCTCATCCAGAATGCAGCTGCTGGTGTTTTAACCAGGACTAAAAACTCTGATCACATTACTCCAGTTCTCAAATTTCTCCACTGGCTCCCTGTGAATTTCAGAACTGATTTTAAGATTTTACTCCTGGTTTACAAAGCCCTTAATGGCCTGGCACCACAGTATATATCAGACATGCTTATTAGTTATGAGCCTGTCATAAATCTGGTGAAATAGCATTTAGTGTTTATGCACCCAAGAAAGGGAATAGCCTGCCTGTTGATTGAAGATGTGCTCCAACATTATGCTCATTTAAGAGTAAACTTAAGACTTTTATTTTTGTACAGCATACACATAAATGGTTAATTATTATTGTTCATATTTTTGCTGTCATTGTTGTTATTGTTATATTATTATTACTATTTTATATATTTCATATATTCCTGTTTACTCTGTGACCTTTTACTAAATCATCTGTATGTAGGTGTAACAGCTGTTATTATTTTTATTATTTATTTATTCATTTCTATGTTTTATTATTATCCTTACTTACCTATTTTATCTTTCTTTCTAACATTTTTGAATATGTTATTTTGAGACTTGATCATTGTAAAGTGTTGCCTAATGTTATAATTGCTGTTGTTTGTGTTGTGGCGACGGATTAGAGCAGTGGTTCTCAACGTGGGGTCCGGGGACCACCAGGGGTCCTTGAGGGGGTTCCAGGGGGTCCCCAGCAAATTGATGAATTGTTAAACTTCACCATTATTTCATTTACAATAAGTTAACACAATTAGAGAATGTAGAAGAATAATTATTTTAATCATAGTTTCAGTTGTTATCTCTCTACCTAGAGATAGTCATGGAATTCTGGACAAAATCATATCTAACAATAAAAATACTCTCAGATTTGGGTCCGAGAGACAAAATCTCATCAAAAGGGGGTCTGTGGCCCTAATGTGGACTAACTTAGGGTCCTTGATATGAAAAAGGTTGAGAATCACTGGGTAAGAGCAAGTAAGTACTGAAAGGCTCGGCCGTCTGAGGACATATTTATAGAGGTGTCATTCGGGTACATAGAGGTTTGTTCCTGTTCCAAGAGGGAAACTGATCTCTGTACAGCATCACCACACATTGTAACGTTCCTCTGAGCTCAACTCAAGGACGAATTCACAATGTTGGTGGCCATAGGGCTAGAATGATTTGTTTGTGTTTGTGGTCATTGTGTAGAGCAAGTAAGTAAAGAAAGACTCGGTTGTCTGTTGACATATTTACAAAGCTGTCGCTCCTGTAAATATGAACCTTTAGGGTACATAGAGGTTCGTTCCTGTTCAAAGACGGTGATTGATAAGTCTTATAGGCATAGAGGGTCATTCCTATGCTGGACTGTGGTAAATCATAGGTATAGAGGTTCAATGGAGTACGATGAAAGAATATCTCTATATTTTATTATCATCCTTACTTACCTATTTTATCTTTCTTTCTTTCTTTTTAATGGACATGACGGATTTCATGTGTTGGGAATATAATAATTTGTTTTTAAAAAAATTTACGAAGTATGATGGTTACTGAATGATAAAGTAATCAGACTACATTCATTGTATATTTCATAAAAACAGGAACTACATTTCTCAAAATCTTGGTGGAAGGGAAAAGGTGATTTTGATTTCAATACTACACACAAAATAATAATTTAAACTAAATATAAATAAAACTCTTTAAATAAAAATGATCAGATTATGTTAGTGTTAAACTTTGTCTTTTAGAATAATTCTCACTTTCACAGCTGTGTCGATTATAGTAGAAGTTAAATTCATTATTGGATTATGTGATTATGACTAACTTACCCAAAAATGTGTTTATATAATCTATACTGTGCTAAATGTGCTAAGCCGTTCTGAATTATGAAATGTTCCTATATATTTAGAGAATATAATGGTTGTGCTTAGTGAGGTTACTGGTCAGACTCAGCTCTGTGTTCAGTGGTCTGTGTCAGAGTCTCTTCCCCTTCAGCAGCTGCAGTCGGTTCTTGCTGTAACAGCTCAGTGTCTATGCAGTCTGACTGAGGGAGGTTTTTGTACGACTCAAAATCACTGTGTGATCACTCCACTGTGGACACTCTGACAGTAATAAACTGCTGCATCTTCAGCCTGAGCTCCACTGATGGTCAAAGTGAAGTCAGTCCCGGTTCCACTGCCACTAAACCGAGCTGGTGTTCCTGATAAAAGTTGATTCACAAGTTTTATTAGGAGCTTAGGAACCTCTCCAGATTTCTGTTGATACCAGTGCATATAATTATTATTATAAACAGCTGGGTTGGTTTTACAGCTCATAGTGACAGTGGATCCTGGAGTAAATGTCACTACTGGAGGCTGAGTCACAGTCACCTGACCGCTGGATCCTGCAGACAAAAACACAACATTCATTTATCAGCAGAAATAAATGACAGAAAAGGCAGCACACTGTGTTTGATATTTTGCTGAGTAAATGAACCTGTAAAACAGCAGCAGGCCAGCGTCCAGATGAGGATGGTGATGAGAGTCATGGTGGTTGTGGTTTCTGCTGTGTTGAGTGACAGATCTGAGTCCTGCAGTGTTGAACTCACAGGACTATAAACCTTCTCAGTTCACTGGAGGATCAGCTGACAATGCAAAGTCTCCTCTCTATGGAAATGATCTCTCTGCTCTCAACACACTGAAGGCAATGTGGGACACAAAATCAGGAGCAAATACTGCTTGGATTTACAGGATCTCTCCTCTTATTGGAATACAAAAATACATTTGTCAGAAATACTTGGAAATTATGATTTACCACACTTGGATTAAAGTGGTTAAAAATCATGAGATTATGTTACTGTATTTCAGTCATCCAATGGATTGTGTCACTGATAACAATTTAATCTAGATAATTTTTAATCTGTAAAGGATTACATTTTGAAATTAACTTTCCCAACCTGGTGTGCCATGCACACAGGGAAGATACTGTAGTTTCAAATTTTGTAATTTAGCCCTAAATCTCACTTTTACAACTGTCTCCAGTTGAACCTAAAATCATCAATATATTATTTTCCCAACTTTCCAAACAAGGTGTTCAATTTATAAAATATTTACTGTAGTGCTGTGCTTTGTTGTTTCAGTCAGTTCAAAGTCAAGTCAATCAGTCAGGTGAGTAATGTATATCAGTTCAGTTCTTCAATCAGTTCTGTATCTTTGATAATCAATATTCTGTGATGGATTACAATGTTAAACTAACCTTCCCCTGCCTGTGTACCTGCACACAGCCAACATACTGCAGTGTTAAACTCTGTCATTCAGCATAACTGCCACCTGTCCAGCTGTGTGTTGTACAGCAGCAGTGAATCTCCTCCTTGTGTCTCTCTGCTCTCCCTCCAGCCGGCCCCATGGTCAGGCCCTCAGTCTCTCTGCTTCCCCCCTCCTCTGAGCAGCTCTCTGGGGGCTCGGCCACGCTGGCCTGCCTGCTGACCGGCTACTCTCCTCAGGGAGCCGTGGTGAGCTGGGAGGTGGACGGTACAGAGGTGACAGAGGGGGTCCTGACCAGCTCAGAGGAGGAGAAGAGCGGACGCTACAGCAGCAGCAGCACCCTGACCCTGAGCCAGGACCGCTGGATGGAAGGAGAGCTGTACTCCTGCAGGGTGCTCCATCATGACCACACCCAGACCCAGTCCCTCCGCAGGAGCCGGTGTGAGGGTTAGGGGGGCTGGAGGAAGACCAGGACAGGAGCAGGAACAACACACCTGCTACTCTCATCAATAGAGATTTTAATGTTAGAGTCAGTTAAAGCTTTGTGGAATAGAGAACCACACTGCTATATAGTGTTGGACAACAACAGCTTGGAGAGTAGTGTGTGTAGCTAAGCTGCTAGATGTGAGTGTGCTTCATAACTGTCATGTTGATGATTGATGTTTTGCTAATAAAGCTTGCTCTGATAAAAAACATGATGAACTGTATCAGTCATTACCTTTATGGACAGCACTCAGAAATTAAATGATTTTATAGTTTCTATTAATACCCAGGATCTCCTCTCTCTGTGGAAAATGAACATCTTGGGATGTAAATGATCATGCAAATCTTATTTTCACTACTTTTTTTGACTGGGAATGAAAGTAAAAATCCCTTAGAGGTAAAATCGACAGTAAAACAGAATTCAGTTCATGTTATTCTCATAATCATGGACTGGTGAATATGAGTAACTGCAAAAATGTAGAGCAGAGAATAATGACTGAAATGTGTGATGTTAACAAGCAACATTTTTCAGAGCTTTTTTCAAGGAATATGAAGCTAAAATCATGCACACAGAGAAATATTTTTTGAGTTTTTACACTCAAATGAGCTCAACAGTTGAATTATGAAATGTGCCTATATATTTAGAGAATATAATGGTTGTGCTTGGTGAGGTTACTGGTCAGACTCAGCTCTGTGTTCAGTGGTCTGTGTCAGAGTCTCTTCCCCTTCAGCAGCTGCAGTCGGTTCCTGCTGTAACAGCTCAGTGTCTATGCAGTCTGACTGAGGGAGGTTTTTGTACGACTGCAAATCACTGTGTGAACACAACAGCACTGTTTATCTCATGGATACTCTGACAGTAATAAACTGCTGCATCTTCAGCCTGAACTCCACTGATGGTCAAAGTGAAGTCAGTCCCGGTTCCACTGCCACTAAACCGAGCTGGTGTTCCTGATACAAGTTGATTCACATATTTTATTAGGAGCTTACGAACCTCTCCAGATTTCTGTTGATACCAGAAGATACGATTATTACTATAAACAGCTGGGTTGGTTTTACAGGTCATAGTGACAGTGGATCCTGGAGTAAATGTCACTACTGGAGGCTGAGTCACAGTCACCTGACTGCTGGATCCTGCAGACAAAAACACAACATTCATTTATCAGCAGAAATAAATGACAGAAAAGGCAGCACACTGTGTTTGATATTTTGCTGAGTAAATGAACCTGTAAAACAGCAGCAGGCCAGCGTCCAGATGAGGATGGTGATGAGAGTCATGGTGGTTGTGGTTTCTGCTGTGTTGAGTGACAGATCAGAGTCCTGCAGTGTTGAACTCACAGGACTATAAACCTTCTCAGTTCACTGGAGGATCAGCTGACAATGCAAAGCCTCCTCTCTATGGAAATGATCTCTCTGCTCTCAACACACTGAAGGCAATGTGGGACACAAAATCAGGAGGAAATACTGCTTGGATTTACAGGATCTCTACTCTTACTGGAATACAAAAATACATTTGTCAGAAATATTTTAATTTTAATTTTTACTTTATTTTTTAATAAATTATGATTTACCACACTTGGATTAAAGTGGTTTGCACTGTGGTTTGTATGATAAGCCTATTTAATCTCTGCCTTGATTGACTTACGGGGTTTACATAGATACATTATATCTCTTAAAACTAATTATTATGGTCTTGTAATAGATGATTATTATGAAAGATATAGTTAATTTACACATTAAATCCATGTAAAATATGATGAAAAAATTGAATTGTTATGAGGAGAGCATAACCTGTTTCTCTGTCATTTGAAATTTGTAAAAAAAATTAAAGCAAAATGTAATAAATTACCTTTTTTCATCAAACAATTTCAAACAACATCAAAGACTTTTCTGAATCTCACCAATTTAGCAGAACCTTTATGGCAAAGCAGAGTTTTATATTGGAAAGATGCTTGTTTCAAGTGCAGGAGGTTTTTGTACGGCCTCTTAATGAGTTTGTATCACTGTGGTGGACTTTTGGTGGAGGCACCAAACTCATCGTTGACTGTAAGTACCAGAGATTTCTACTTTATATGACACATAGTATATCGCTTTAAATCAAATTTTTGGGAAGAAATTGAATAATCAAATTTTTACAGTTTGCACTTTGTTCATATTATTTGCCATTTATTGTTTAGCGCTGAACAATCAGTTTGAACAGAAATCTTGCTGAGATCAATGTCTCTTCAATCCTCTAGATTATTCAAGTTAGACATTCGCTATAAAAACATTTTCTGATCAATTGTATTTTTCATAGAGTTTTTATTTAATTAAATTTGCAAACCAACTAAAATCCTTAACTGTTGAATTATGATTTCACAAGTTAATTTTTGTTTTTTTAATTCAGACAACAATTAATATTTTCTATGAATGCCTTTAAAATACATATATCATTTTAAACTTAAATCCAAAATAGCCTGTAACATTTGTTCACAGTTCGTTAGTTGGCGAAAAGGAAGTGAAAGAGACAGAGAAAAAACGGTTTTAACTGTTTTAATCTAGAAACCTTTTATTTATTTTTGGTACAAGACAACCATTGCAGGGATGAGAGTTATGGGCTGTCAGATATTATAAAGCAGATTGGTAGATGTCATTAAACTTTCCAATTACATTTACATTTTGGTACTGAGTGACTTACAATGAGTGCTACAGTAGAACAAGCTTCATTATTTTAATTGTCATAATTACAATCAACTCTGCCATTTCTTTCTACCATGCCCTCCCTCCCCTCTCTGTGACATTCCTCCACCCTCTCCTCTCCTCTCCTCTCCTCTCTCCTCCCTTCTCCTCTCCTCTCCTCTCCTCTCCTCTCCTCTCCTCTCCTCTCCTCTCCTCTCCTCTCCTCTCCTCTCCTCTCCTCTCTCCTCCCTTCTCCTCTCCTCTCCTCTCCTCTCTCTGTCTCTCCTCCAGTGGGTGTGGTGCGGCCCACCCTGACCCTCCTCCCCCCCTCCAGAGTGGAGCTGCAGCAGGACGGTGCCACACTGGTGTGTCTGGCCAACGGGGGCTTCCCCTCAGCCTGGAGGCTGGGCTGGAAGGTGGGGGGCAGCAGCAGCTCCTCAGGGGTGTCAGACAGCCTGGAGGTCCTGGGGAGGGACGGCCACTACAGCTGGAGCAGCACCCTGACCCTCCCTGCAGACCAGTGGAGGAAGGCGGGCTCAGTGAGCTGTGAGGCCAGTCTGAATGGCCAGACGCCTGTCACTCAAACCCTGGACCCTGACCGCTGCTCAGAGTAGAGCTTCAGCAACGCTTCCTGTCTAGAAATGTTCTTCTGTGCTGAAGATGACTTGACTCAGCTTTTTCATGTGCTGTAACTTTCTATAGCAGAGCTTCCTTACATTTTGCTTCAATTGGTAATTTTTCAAAATGAACTGTATTTGAAGTGTTTCATTCAATAATAAACTTTTATCAAAATTGCGGCAGAAATGTTTTATCATAATTAAAATAAAACTATGGATTATAACAAGTCCATGTCTGTTTTTTTCCTATATTAATTATGAGAAATGCTGACTAGATCTTCCCAATATCATACCTGCTCTTACCAACTCACTTTACTGCAAAATCCAAGTCTGGTTTTTACTCTGTTTAATAGCACAAGGGATGGTTACATCAGGTCCTGTGTGATGGTAAAACTTTTCACTATCTAGTGACATTTGCATAGACATTTAAAAATAATCAGTATTTTTGAAATGTTGAGTGATGAATGTGAATGTGTTGTTAATATATAACAACTTGGCAGAAAATCTCTCATTTTCAGTGCTTCGGGGTGAATTGTTATTATATTATGTTTATTGTGCTGCTAGAAACTGTTGACCATCTGTTTCTATATTCTAGGAGAGGTAAAACCTCACCAACCTCCTCATGAAAAGTTGAGTTTCTCTGGGGATGTAAGTTTAAAACTGCCTGTTGAAAAGTGTCTTCCAGTACGTTTCAGTATTATTTCGAGTCACTGTGGTTCTGCTTGATGACACTTGTGTTCCAGGGCCAGAGTGCTGTGTTCAGTGGACCAGTTATCCAGATCACAGTCTCTTCCCTAAGCCTCAGCACCTGCAGCAGGCCGTTTTCAATGCAGTCAAACTGAAGGAGGTTTTTGTACAGCTCAAAATCACTGTGTGAACACATAGTTACCATGATAGCCAAGACAGATATAATCTCCAACATCGTCAGTCTGAACACCACTGATGGTTAGAGTGTAGTGAGAACCAGATCTACTGCCACTGAATCTAGATGGAGTTCCTGAGTTGAGAGTTGATGCTCTGTATATAAGAAGTTTGGTAACCTGTCCAGGTTTCTGAAGGTACCAGCTGAGATCAGCACCAATATCTGAACTCCCTGTGGCGCTAATGGACACAGTCCCTCCAAGACTAACAGACTTGGATTTGTCAGACTGAGTCAGAAAGTTGTTGGCAGAAGACTCTGAAATAAGAAGTGAAATATGAGTCAGTATGGAACAGCAGTGAAGATTATAACAGTGAGAAGAGAGAAATAGAAAGCAGATTGGAAGTAAAAGACAAGTGGAGGGATAGGAATTGCACCACACATAAAAATATCAGAACAATGTTAGATATATGTTCAAAAATTCTCACCCTGACTCAGGAAACCCAACATGACAAGCAGAGCGATTGGCAACTTCATCCTGATGCAGTTTTAGGTGAGAGTGCATGAAAACAGTTCAGACTTGCTGTGACATAAGCATTTAAACTCTGGGGAGCAGTGATGCATAAAAGTCATGCAAAATACATCGTAAGTAGGCAAACACACACCTGTTCCTGTGAAACAGAAAAGGGAGAGGTGAGGTGGAGTGAGAGCACATCCCTTCCTGGGATTTGTTGGACTGTTCAATAGCTCAATTAAAACCTTTGACACTTTTTCTCTGCTGTTATCACAGTTATGCTGACGACACATAACTCTTTATTTCATTGGCCCCTAATGATACGAGTCCTGTAGTCTCCCTGCTTTACTGTTTGGATGATATAAATGTCTGGATGTCACTTTTTTTTTTTTTTCAATGAACAAGGAGAAAACAGAAATTCTTGTTATGGGTGCAAACACTCAGAGACAGCGTGTCTGTGCTCAGATTATGAGTCTGAGTCTCTGAGGAGGAGAAATTGGGGACTTATTATCGATTATGAGTTTTTACGGCCACATTAGTAGCATCACTAAGTCTGCCTTCTATCATTTGAGGAGTATTTCCATAGAGGTTTTCTATCAAAATCTGATGCTGAAAAACTTGTGCATGCCTTTGTCATTAGCAGACTGGACCATTTTAATGCTCTTTTTTTCTGGCCTTCCTAAGAAAACCATTGGAAGGCTGCAGCTCATCCAGAATGCAGCTGCTCGTGTTTTAACCAGGACTAAAAACTCTGATCACATTACTCCAGTTCTCAAATTTCTCCATTGGCTCCCTCTGAATTTCAGAATTGATTTTAAGATTTTACTCCTGGATTACAAAGCTCCTAATGGCCTGACACCACAGTATATATCAGACATGCTAATAAGAGCCTGTCGTAAGCATTTACTGTTTATGCACCCAAGAAAGGGAATAGCCTGCCTGTTGATTGAAGATGTGCTCCAACATTATGCTCATTTAAGAGTAAACTTAAGACTTACACATAAATGGTTAATTATTATTGTTCTTATTTTTGCTGTCATTATTGTTATTATTATATCATTATTACTATTTTATATATTTCATATATTCCTGTGTTTACTCTGTGACCTTTTACTAAATCATCTGTATGTAGGTGTAACAGCTGTTATTATTTTTATCATTGATTTATTCATGTCTATGTTTCATTATTATTCTTACTTTCCTATTTTATCTTTCTTTCTAATGTTTTTGAATATGTCATTTTAAGACTTGATCATTGTAAAGTGTTGCCTAATGTTATAATTGCTGTTGTTTGTGTTGTGGCGACGGTTTAGAGCAGTGGTTCTCAACATGGGGTCCGGGGACCACCAGGGGTCCTTGAGGGGGTTCCAGGGGGTCCCCAGCAAATTGATGAGTTGTTAAACTTCACCATTATTTCATTTACAATAAGTTAACACAATTAGAGAATGTAGAAGAATGATTATTTTGATCATAGTTTCAGTTGTTATCTCTCTACCTAGAGATAGTCATGGAATTCTGGACAAAATCATATCTAACAATAAAAATACTCTCAGATTTGGGTCTGAGAGACAAAATCTCATCAAAAGGGGGTCTGTGGCCCTCATGTGGACTAACTTAGGGTCCTTGATATGAAAAAGGTTGAGAATCACTGGTTTAGAGCAAGTAAGTACTGAAAGGCTCGGTCGTCTGAGGACATTTACAGAGGTGTCGTTCAGGTACATAGAGGTTTGTTCCTGTTCCAAGAGGGAAACTGATCTCTGTACAGCATCACCACACATTGTAACGTTCCTCTGAGCTCAACTCAAGGACGAATTCACAATGTTGGTGGCCATAGGGCTAGAATGATTTGTTTCTGTTTGTGGTCATTGTGTAGAGCAAGTAAAGTAAAGAAAGACTTGGTTGTCTGTTGACATATTTACAAAGCTGTCGCTCCTGTAAATATGAACCTTTAGGGTACATAGAGGTTCGTTCCTATGTTCCAAGAAGGCGAATGATAAGTCTTATAGGCATAGAGGGTCATTCCTATGCTGGAATGTGGTAAATCATAGGTATAGAGGTTCAATGGAGTACGATGATAGAATATTTCTATATTTTATTATCATCTTTACCTATTTTATCTTTCTTTCTTTCTTTTTTAATGTTATTTTCATGATGGATTTCATGTGTTGGGAATATAATAATATGTTTTTAAAAAACTGTACGATGGTTACTGAATGATAAAGTAATCAGATTACGTTCATTTGATAAAAACAGGAACTACATTTCTCAGAGTCTTGGAGGAAGGGAAAAGATGATTTTGATTTTAATACTACATACAAAATAATAATTTAGTACAAGCTGATATAAATTAACAATGGCTATAGGTGATGATGATACCACTGTTCACATAACAGGCTGTGAATGAGAATGAAAACTCTTTAAAGTAAATTAACGTTATCAGATTATGTTAGTGTTAAAGTTTGTCATTTACCATAATTCTCACTTTCACAACTGTAGCGACTATAGTAGAAGTTAAATTCATTATTGGATTATGTTTCCAACTTTCCCAACAATGTGTTCCATTTATATAATCTATACTGTGCTAAATGTGCTAAGCCGTTCTGAATTATGAAATGTTCCTATATATTTAGAGAATATAATGGTTGTGCTTGGTGAGGTTACTGGTCAGACTCAGCTCTGTGTTCAGTGGTCTGTGTCAGAGTCTCTTCCCCTTCAGCAGCTGCAGTCGGTTCCTGCTGTAACAGCTCAGTGTCTATGCAGTCTGACTGAGGGAGGTTTTTGTATGACTCCAAATCACTGTGTGAACACAACAGCACTGTTTATCTCATGGAGACTCTGACAGTAATAAACTGCTGCATCTTCAGCCTGAACTCCACTGATAGTCAAAGTGAAGTCAGTCCCGGTTCCACTGCCACTAAACCGAGCTGGTGTTCCTGATTCAAGTTGATCCACAAGTGTTATTAGGAGCTTAGGAGCCTCTCCAGATTTCTGTTGATACCAGAAGATATAATTATCATCGTAAACAGCTGTGTTGGTTTTACAGGTCAGAGTGACAGTGGATCCTGGAGTAAATGTCACTACTGGAGGCTGAGTCACAGTCACCTGACTGCTGGATCCTGCAGACAAAAACACAACATTCATTTTTCAGCAGAAATAAATGACAGAAAAGGCAGCACACTGTGTTTGATATTTTTCTGAGTAAATGAACCTGTAAAACAGCAGCAGGCCAGCGTCCAGAAGAGGATGGTGATGAGAGTCATGGTGGTTGTGGTTTCTGCTGTGTTGAGTGACAGATCTGAGTCCTGCAGTGTTGAACTCACAGGACTATAAACCTTTTCAGTTCACTGGAGGATCAGCTGACAATGCAAAGCCTCCTCTCTATGGAAATGATCTCTCTGCTCTCAACACACTGAAGGCAATGTGGGACACAAAATCAGGAGCAAATACTGCTTGGATTTACAGTATCTCTACTCTTATTGGAATACAAAAATACATTTGTCAGAAATCCTTGGAAATTATGATTTACCACACTTGGATTAAAGTGGTTTGCACTGTGGTTTGTATGATAAACCTATTTAATCTCTGCCTTGATTCACTTAAAAGGTTTACAGATACATTATATATTTTAAAACTGAATATTATTGTCATGTAATCAATTATTATTATGAAAGATATAGTTTATTAACACATTGTTACAATTGATGTAGAAATATGATGAAAACATTTATTTGTTATGAGGACTAAATAAGTCTTGTTTCTTTGTCATTAGAATTTTGATCAAAATTGAAGCAAAATGAAATAAATTACCTTGTTTCATCAAACAATTTCAAACAACATCAAAGACTTTTCTGGATCTCACCAATTTAGCAGAAGCTTTATGGAAAAGCAGAGTTTTATATTGGAAAGATGCTTCTTTCAAGTGCAGGAGGTTTTTGTACGGCCTCTTAATGAGTTTGTATCACTGTGGAACACTTTTGGTGGAGGCACCAAACTCATCGTTGACTGTAAGTACCAGAGATTTCTACTTTATATGACACATATCGCTTTAAATCAAATTTTGGGGAAGAAATTGAATAATCAAATTTTCACTGTTAGCACTTTATTTCCTATTTATTGGTTATAAGGCTGAACAATCAGTTTGAACAGAAATCTTGCTGAGATCAATATCTCTTCAATTCTCTAGATTGTTCAAGTTAGACATTCGCTATAAAAACATCCATTTTCTGATCAATTGTATTTTTCATGGAGTTTTTATTAAATTTATTTATCTATTAAATTTGCCAACCAACTAAAATCCTTAATTGTTAAATTATGATTCATTTCATGAAATCATTATGAAGTTCATTTTACATTTTTTTAAATTCAGATGATGGCTACAATTAATATTTTCTGTGAATGCCTTTAAAATACATATATAATTTCACACTTAAATCCAAAATAGTTTGTAAAATTTGTTCACGGTTCGTTAGTTTTACATCTGGTGAAAAGGAAGTGAAAGAGACAGAGAAAAAACGGTTTTAACTGTTTTAATCTACCGTATAAACCTTTTATCTGTTACATTTTTGGCACAAGACAATCATTGCAAGGATGAGAGTTATGGGCTGTCAGATATTATAAAGCAGATTGGTAGATGTCATTATTAATCATCATTAACTAAACTTTTCAATTACAATTACATTTTGGGAATTTAGCTGATTCTTTAATTCTGAGTGACATACAATGAGTGCCACAGTAGAAAAAGCTTCATTATTTCAATCGTCAAAATTACAATCAACTCTGCCATTTCTTTTCACCATGCCCTCCCTCCCCTTTCTGTGACATTCCTCTCCTCTCCTCTCCTCTCCTCTCCTCTCCTCTCCTCTCCTCTCTCTGTCTCTCCTCTCCTCTCCTCTCTCCTCTCCTCTCCTCTCCTCTCCTCTCCTCTCCTCTCTCTGTCTCTCCTCCAGTGGGTGTGGTGCGGCCCACCCTGACCCTCCTCCCCCCCTCCAGAGTGGAGCTGCAGCAGGACGGTGCCACACTGGTGTGTCTGGCCAACGGGGGCTTCCCCTCAGCCTGGAGGCTGGGCTGGAAGGTGGGGGGCAGCAGCAGCTCCTCAGGGGTGTCAGACAGCCTGGAGGTCCTGGGGAGGGACGGCCACTACAGCTGGAGCAGCACCCTGACCCTCCCTGCAGACCAGTGGAGGAAGGCGGGCTCAGTGAGCTGTGAGGCCAGTCTGAATGGCCAGACGCCTGTCACTCAAACCCTGGACCCTGACCGCTGCTCAGAGTAGAGCTTCAGCAACGCTTCCTGTCTAGAAATGTTCTTCTGTGCTGAAGATGACTTGACTCAGCTTTTTCATGTGCATGTAACTTTCTATAGCAGAGCTTCCTTACATTTTGCTTCAATTGGTAATTTTTCAAACTGAACTGTATTTGAAGTGTTTCATTCCAAAATAAAGTTATATCAAAATTGTGGCAGAAATGTTTTACCGTAATAAAAATAAAACTATATATTATAACAAGTCCATGTTTGTGTTTTTGCTTATAATATATTTATTTTGAGAAATGCCCATTTGATCTTCCCAATATCAGACCTGCTCTTACCAACTCACTTTATGGCAGAATGCAAGTCAGGTTTCTCTGTTTAATAGCACAAAGGATGGTTACATCAGGTCTTGTGTGCTGGTAAAAACTTTTATCTAGTGACATTTGCATAGTCATTTTTCAGGGTGCAAGAAAGGCTTGGTTGTGTGAGGACATATTTACAAAGGTGTCGCTCCTGTAAATATGAACCTTTAGGGTACATAGAGGTTCGTTCCTATGTTCCAAGATGGCAATTGATAAGTCGTATAGGTGTAGAGGTTCATTCCTATATTGGAGTACAATAAAAGAATATTTCTACTTTTTATTATTATCCTTACTTACCTATTTTATCTTTCTTTATTTCTTTAACTGTAAATGTTTTTTGCTGGACATGATGGATTTCATGTGTTGGGAATATAATAATTTGTTTTAAAAAACTGTATCAAGAAGGATGGTTACTGAATGAAAAAGTAATCAGATTACATTCATTGTATATTTGATAAAAACAGGAACTACATTTCTCAGAATCTTGGTGGAAGGGAAAAGATGGTTTTGATTTCAATCGATCGATGATGAGTTTTTACGGCCACATTAGTAGCATCACTAAGTCAGCCTTCTATCATTTGAGGAGTATTTCCATAGAGGTTTTCTATCAAAATCTGATGCTGAAAAACTTGTGCATGCCTTTGTCATTAGCAGACTGGACCATTTTAATGCCCTTTTTTTCTGGCCTTCCTAAGAAAACCATTGGAAGGCTGCAGCTCATCCAGAATGCAGCTGCTCGTGTTTTAACCAGGACTAAAAACTCTGATCACATTACTCCAGTGATCAAATTTCTCCATTGGCTCCCTGTGAATTTCAGAATTGATTTTAAGATTTTACTCCTGGATTACAAACCTCTTAATGGCCTGACACCACAGTGCATATCAGACATGCTAATAAGAGCCTGTCGTAAGCATTTAGTGTTTATGCACCCAAGAAAGGGAATAGCCTGCCTGTTGATTGAAGATGTGCTCCAACATTATGCTCATTTAAGAGTAAACTTAAGACTTTGATTTTTGTATAGCATACACATAAATGGTTAATTATTATTGTTCTTATTTTTGCTGTCATTGTTATTATTATATTATTATTACTATTTTATATATTTCATATATTCTAGTGTTTACTCTGTGACCTTTTACTAAATCATCTGTATGTAGGTGTAACAGCTGTTATTATTTTTATCATTGATTTATTCATTTCTATGTTTTATTATTATCCATACTTACCTATTTTATCTTTCTTTGTAACGTTTTTGAATATGTCATTTTAAGACTTGATCATTGTAAAGTGTTGCCTAATGTTATAATTGCTGTTGTTTGTGTTGTGGCGACGGTTTAGAGCAGTGGTTCTCAACGTGGCGTCCGGGGACCACCAGGGGTCCTTGAGGGGGTTCCAGGGGGTCCCCAGCAAATTGATGAATTGTTAAACTTCACCATTATTTCATTTACAATAAGTTAACACAATTAGAGAATGTAGAAGAATAATTATTTTAAAGATAGTTTCAGTTGTTATCTCTCTACCTAGAGATAGTCATGGAATTCTGGACAAAATCATATCTAACAATAAAAATACTCTCAGATTTGGGTCCGAGAGACAAAATCTCATCAAAAGGGGGTCTGTGGCCCTAATGTGGATTAACTTAGGGGTCCTTGATATGAAAAAGGTTGAGAATCACTGGTTTAGAGAAAGTAAGTACTGAAAGGCTCGGTCGTCTGAGGACATTTACAGAGGTGTCGTTCGGGTACATAGAGGTTTGTTCCTGTTCCAAGAGGGAAACTGATCTCTGTACAGCATCACCACACATTGTAACGCTCCTCTGACCTCAACTCAAGGATGAATTCACAATGTTGGTGGCCATAGGGCTAGAATGATTTGTTTGTGTTTGTGGTCATTGTGTAGAGCAAGTAAAGTAAAGAAAGACTCGGTTGTCTGTTGACATATTTACAAAGCTGTCGCTCCTGTAAATATGAACCTTTAGGGTACATAGAGGTTCGTTCCTATGTTCCAAGACGGTGATTGATTGATAAGTCTTATAGACATAGAGAGTCATTCCTATGCTGGAATGTGGTAAATCATAGGTATAGATGTTCAGTGGAGTATGATGAAAGAATATTTCTATATTTTATTATCATCTTTATTACCTATTTTTTCTTTCTTTCTTTCTTTTTTAATGTTATTTTCATAGACATGATGGATTTCATGTGTTGGGAATATAATAATATGTTTTTAAAAAACTGTACGATGGTTACTGAATGATAAAGTAATCAGATTACATTCATTTGATAAAAACAGGAACTACATTTCTCAGAATCTTGGAGGAAGGGAAAAGATGATTTTGATTTTAACACTACATACAAAATAATAATTTAGTACAAGCTGATATAAGTTAGCAATGGCTATAGGTGATGATGATACCACTGTTCAAATAACAGGCTGTGAATGAGAATGAACTCTTTAAAATAAATAAACGTTATCAGATTATGTTAGTGTTGAACTTTGTCATTTAGCATAATTCTCACTTTCACGCTGTAGCGACTATAGTAGAAGTTAAATTCATTATTGGATTATGTTTCCAATTTTCCCAACAATGTGTTCCATTTATATAATCTATACTGTGCTAAATGTGCTAAGCCGTTCTGAATTATGAAATGTTCCTATATATTTAGAGAATATAATGGTTGTGCTTGGTGAGGTTACTGGTCAGACTCAGCTCTGTGTTCAGTGGTCTGTGTCAGAGTCTCTTCCCCTTCAGCAGCTGCAGTTGGTTCCTGCTGTAACAGCTCAGTGTCTATGCAGTCTGACTGAGGGAGGTTTTTGTACGACTGCAAATCACTGTGTGAACAGATTGACACTGTTAATGAAGTGGAAACTCTGACAGTAATAAACTGCTGCATCTTCAGCCTGAACTCCACTGATGGTCAAAGTGAAGTCAGTCTCAGTTCCACTGCCACTAAACCGAGCTGGTGTTCCTGATTCAAGTGTATCCACCTGTGTTATTAGGAGCTTAGGAGCCTCTCCAGATTTCTGTTGATACCAGGACATATACTCAGCTACATACATAATACTGTAAACTGCTGGGTTGGTTTTACAGGTCAGAGTGACAGTGGATCCTGGAGTAAATGTCACTACTGGAGGCTGAGTCACAGTCACCTGACTGCTGGATCCTGCAGACAAAAACACAACATTCATTTATCAGCAGAAATAAATGACAGAAAAGGCAGCACACTGTGTTTGATATTTTGCTGAGTAAATGAACCTGTAAAACAGCAGCAGGCCAGCGTCCAGATGAGGATGGTGATGAGAGTCATGGTGGTTGTGGTTTCTGCTGTGTTGAGTGACAGATCTGAGTCCTGCAGTGTTGAACTCACAGGACTATAAACCTTCTCAGTTCACTGGAGGATCAGCTGACAATGCAAAGCCTCCTCTCTATGGAAATGATCTCTCTGCTCTCAACACACTGAAGGCAATGTGGGACACAAAATCAGGAGCAAATACTGCTTGGATTTACAGGATCTCTCCTCTTATTGGAATACAAAAATACATTTGTCAGAAATCCTTGGAAATTATGATTTACCACACTTGGATTAAAGTGGTTTGCACTGTGGTTTGTATGATAAACCTATTTAATCTCTGCCTTGATTGACTTTAGGTTTACATAGATACATTATAATTTTCAAAGCTGATTATTATGGTCTTGTAGTAGATGATTATTATGAAAGATATAGTTAATTTACATGTTAAAATGCATTTAAAATATGGTGAAAAAATTGAATTGTTATGAGGAGAGCATAACTTGTTTCTCTGTCATTTGAAATTTGTAAAAAATGTAAGCAAAATGAAGTAAATCATCTTGTTTCTTCAAACAATTTCAAACAACATCAAAGACTTTTCTGGATCTCACCAATGTAGCAGAACTATTATGGAAAAGCAGAGTTTTCTATTGGAAAGATGCTTGTTTCAAGTGCAGGAGGTTTTTGTACGGCCTCTTAATGAGTTTGTATCACTGTGGAGGACTTTTGGTGGAGGCACCAAACTCATCGTTGACTGTAAGTAACAATGATTTCTACTTTATATGACACACAGTATATTGCTTTAAATCAAATTCTGGGGAAGAAATTGAATGATCAAATTTTCACTGTTTGCACTTTATTTCCTATTTATTGGTTATAAGGCTGAACAATCAGTTTGAACAGAAATCTTGCTGAGATCAATATCTCTTCAATCCTCTAGATTGTTCAAGTTAGACATTCGCTATAAAAACATAAATTTTCTGATCAATTGTATTTTTCATAGAGTTTTTATTAAATTTATTTATCTATTCAATTTGCCAACCAACTAAAATCCTTAACTGTTAAATTATGATTTATTTCATAAAATCATTATGAAGTTCATTTTACATTTTTTAAAATCCAGATGATGGCTACATTTAATATTTTCTGTGAATGCCTTTAAAATACATATATCATATCATACTTAAATCCAAAATAGCTTGTAACATTTGTTCACGGTTCGTTAGTTTTACATCTGGTGAAAAGGAAGTGAAAGAGACAGAGAAAAAACGGTTTTAACTGTTAATCTATAAACCTTTTGTTTGTTACATTTTTGGCACAAGACAATCATTGCAGGGATGAGAGTTATGGGCTGTCAGATATTATAAAGCAGATTGGTAGATGTCATTATTAATCATCATTAACTAAACTTTTCAATTACATTTTGGGAATTTAACTGATTCTCTAATTCTGAGTCACGTACAATGAATGCTACAGTACAACAAGCTTTATTATTTTAATTGTCAAAATTACAATCAACTCTGCCATTTCTTTCCTCCATTACCACCCTCTCCTCTCCTCTCCTCTCCTCTCCTCTCCTCTCCTCTCCTCTCCTCTCTCTGTCTCTCCTCCAGTGGGTGTGGTGCGGCCCACCCTGACCCTCCTCCCCCCCTCCAGAGTGGAGCTGCAGCAGGACAGTGCCACACTGGTGTGTCTGGCCAACGGGGGCTTCCCCTCAGCCTGGAGGCTGGGCTGGAAGGTGGGGGGCAGCAGCAGCTCCTCAGGGGTGTCAGACAGCCTGGAGGTCCTGGGGAGGGACGGCCACTACAGCTGGAGCAGCACCCTGACCCTCCCTGCAGACCAGTGGAGGAAGGCGGGCTCAGTGAGCTGTGAGGCCAGTCTGAATGGCCAGACACCTGTCACTCAAACCCTGGACCCTGACCGCTGCTCAGAGTAGAGCTTCAGCAACGCTTCCTGTCTAGAAATGTTCTTCTGTGTTGAAGATGACTTGACTCAGCTTTTTCATGTGCATGTAACTTTCTATAGCAGAGCTTCCTTACATTTTGCTTCAATTGGTAATTTTTCAAAATGAACTGTATTTGTTTGTGTTTCATTCAAAAATAAAGTTTTAGCAAAATTGTGGCAGAAATGTTTCACCGTAATAAAAATAAAAGTATATATTATAACAAATCCATGTTTGTGTTTTTACTTATAATATATTTATTATGAGAAATGCCCACTAGATCTTCCCAATATCATACCTGCTCTTAGCAACTCACTTTATTGCAAAATCCAAGTCAGGTTTCTACTCTGTTTAATAGCACAAGGGATGGTTACATCAGGTCCTGTGTGTTGGTAAAACTTTTACGATCATGTGACATTTGCATAGAGAATAGTAAAGTGTGGGAACAATCATCTAGATTTTTTAAATGTTGACTGACGAATGTGAATGTTTTTTTGTTTATAGAACCATAGAAGAAAGTTTCATTGCTTCAGGTTAATCTTGTATAAGATTTGTTGTGCTGCTAAAATCTGTTGACCATCTGTTGCTATATTCTAGGAGGGGTAAAACCTCACCAACCTCCTCATTAAAAGTTGAGTTTCTCTGGGGATGTGAGTTTAAAACTGCCTGTTGAAAAGTGTCTTCCAGTATGTTTCAGTATTATCTCGAGTCACTGTGGTTCTGCTTGATGACACTTGTGTTCCAGGGCCAGAGTGCTGTGTTCAGTGGACCAGTTATCCAGATCACAGTCTCTTCCCTAAGCCTCAGCACCTGCAGCAGGCCGTTTTCAATGCAGTCAAACTGAAGGAGGTTTTTCCTACGGCTCAAATTCACCGTGTGAACCCTGGGCTACCATGATAACCAAGACAGTAATAATCTCCAACATCGTCAGCCTG
Organism: Centroberyx gerrardi; assembly: GCF_048128805.1. NCBI lineage: Eukaryota > Metazoa > Chordata > Actinopteri > Beryciformes > Berycidae > Centroberyx > Centroberyx gerrardi. Next base: position 8,719,837 of record NC_136013.1, on the reverse strand, counting down.
AACACCACTGATGGTTAGAGTGTAGTGAGAACCAGATCTACTGCCACTGAATCTAGATGGAGTTCCTGAGTAGTGAGATGATGCTGAGTATATAAGAAGTTTAGGAACCTGTCCACTTTTTCTCTGCTGTTATCACAGTTATGCTGACGACACACAACTCTTTATTTCATTGGCCCCTGATGATACGAGTCCTGTAGTCTCCCTGCTTTACTGTTTGGATGATATAAATCTCTGGATGGCACTTTTTTTTTACAATGAACAAGGAGAAAACAGAAATTCTTGTTGTGGGACAACGTGTCTGTACTCTGTTTATGAGTCTGAATCCCTGAAGACCAGTGATCAGGTCAGAAATCTGGGACTAATTATCGATGATGAGTTTTTACAGCCACATTAGTAGCAGTAGTGCATGCCTTTGTCATTAGCAGACTGGACCATTTTAATGCCCTTTTTTTCTGGCCTTCCTAAGAAAACCATTGGAAGGCTGCAGCTCATCCAGAATGCAGCTGCTCGTGTTTTAACCAGGACTAAAAAATCTGATCACATTACTCCAGTTCTCAAATTTCTCCATTGGCTCCCTGTGAATTTCAGAATTGATTTTAAGATTTTACTCCTGGATTACAAAGCCCTTAATGGCCTGACACCACAGTATATATCAAACATGCTAATAAGAGCCTGTCGTAAGCATTTAGTGTTTATGCACCCAAGAAAGGGAATAGCCTGCCTGTTGATTGCAGATGTGCTCCAACATTATGCTCATTTAAGAGTAAACTTAAGACTTTTATTTTTGTATAGCATACACATAAATTGTTAATTATTATTGTTCATATTTTTGCTGTCGTTGTTATTATTATATTATTATTATTATTTTATATATTTCATATATTCCTGTGTTTACTGTGTGACCTTTTACTAAATCATCTGTATGTAGGTGGAACAGCTGTTATTATTTTTATCATTGATTTATTCATTTCTATGTTTTATTATTATCCTTACTTACCTATTTTGTCTTTCTTTCTAACATTTTTGAATATGTCATTTTAAGACTTGATCATTGTAAAGTGTTTCCTAATGTTATAATTGCTGTTGTTTGTGTTGTGGCGACAGATTAGAGCAGAGGTTCTCAACGTGGGGTCCGGGGACCACCAGGGGTCCTTGAGGGGGTTCCAGGGGGTCCCCAGCAAATTGATCAATTGTTAAACTTTACCATTATTTAATTTACAATAAGTTAACACAATTAGAGAATGTAGAAGAATAATTATTTTAATCATAGTTTTCATGTGTTGGGAATATAATAATTTGTTTTAATAAAAACTGTAAGATGGTTACTGAATGATAAAATAATCAGATTACATTCATTTGATAAAAACAGGAACTACATTTCTCAGAATCTTGGAGGAAGGGAAAAGATGATTTTGATTTTAACACTACATACAAAATAATAATTTAGTACAAGCTGATATAAGTTAACAATGGCTATAGGTGATGATGATACCACTGTTCAAATAACAGGCTGTGAATGAGAATGAACTCTTTAAAATAAATAAACGTTATCAGATTATATTAGTGTTTAACTTCGTCATTTAGCATAATTCTGACTTTCACGCTGTAGCGACTATAGTAGAAGTTAAATTCATTATTGGATTATGTTTCCAACTTTCCCAAAAATGTGTTTATATAATCTATACTGTGCTAAATGTGCTAAACCATTCTGAATTATGAAATGTTCCTATACATTTAGAGAATATAATGGTTGTGCTTGGTGAGGTTACTGGTCAGACTCAGCTCTGTGTTCAGTGGTCTGTGTCAGAGTCTCTTCCCCTTCAGCAGCTGCAGTCGGTTCCTGCTGTAACAGCTCAGTGTCTATGCAGTCTGACTGAGGGAGGTTTTTGTACGACTGCAAATCACTGTGTGAACAGATTGACACTGTTAATGAAGTGGAAACTCTGACAGTAATAAACTGCTGCATCTTCAGCCTGAGCTCCACTGATGGTCAAAGTGAAGTCAGTCCTGGTTCCACTGCCACTAAACTGAGCTGGTGTTCCTGATACAAGTTGATTCACAAGTTTTATTAGGAGCTTAGGAGTCTCTCCAGATTTATGTTGATACCAGTGCATACCCTCTCCATTAGACCAGCTGTAAACAGCTTGGTTGGTTTTACAGGTCATAGTGACAGTGGATCCTGGAGTAAATGTCACTACTGGAGGCTGAGTCACAGTCACCTGACTGCTGGATCCTGCAGACAAAAACACAACATTCATTTATCAGCAGAAATAAATGACAGAAAAGGCAGCACACTGTGTTTGATATTTTTCTGAGTAAATGAACCTGTAAAACAGCAGCAGGCCAGCGTCCAGATGAGGATGGTGATGAGAGTCATGGTGGTTGTGGTTTCTGCTGTGTTGAGTGACAGATCTGAGTCCTGCAGTGTTGAACTCACAGGACTATAAACCTTCTCAGTTCACTGGAGGATCAGCTGACAATGCAAAGCCTCCTCTCTATGGAAATGATCTCTCTGCTCTCAACACACTGAAGGCAATGTGGGACACAAAATCAGGAGCAAATACAGCTTGGATTTACAGGATCTCTACTCTTATTGGAATACAAAAATACATTTGTCAGAAATATTTGGAAATTATGATTTACCACACTTGGATTAAAGTGGTTTGCACTGTGGTTTGTATGATAAGTCTATTTAATGTCTGCCTTGATTGACTTAAAAGGTTTACATAGATACATTTTATCTCTTAAAACTAATTATTATGGTCTTGTAATAGAAGATTATTATGAAAGATATAGATAATTTAAACGTTAAAATTCATGTAAAATATGATGAAGAAATTGAATTGTTAAGAGGAGAGCATTACCTGTTTCTCTGTCATTTGAAATTTGTAAAAAATTAAAGCAAAATGAAATAAATTACCTTGTTTCATCAAACAATTTCAAACAACATCAAAGACTTTTCTGGATCTCACCAATTTAGCAGAACCTTTATGGAAAAGCAGAGTTTTCTATTGGAAAGATGCTTGTTTCAAGTGCAGGAGGTTTTTGTACGGCCTCTTAATGAGTTTGTATCAATGGTGGACTTTTGGTGGAGGCACCAAACTCATCGTTGACTGTAAGTACCAGAGATTTCTATTTTATATGACACATAGTATATCACTTTAAATCAAATTTTGGGGAAGAAATTGAATGATCAAATTTTCACTGTTTGCACTTTATTTCCTATTTATTGGTTATAAGGCTGAACAATCAGTTTGAACAGAAATCTTGCTGAGATCAATGTCTATTCAATTCTCTAGATTATTCAAGTTAGACATTCGCTATAAAAACATCAATTTTCTGATCATGGAGTTTTTATTAAATTTATTTATCTATTAAATTTGGCAACCAACTAAAATCCTTAACTGTTAAATTGTGATTCATTTCATAAAATCAGTGTGGTGTGGGTGTGGTGCGGCCCACCCTGACCCTCCTCCCCCCCTCCAGAGTGGAGCTGCAGCAGGACGGTGCCACACTGGTGTGTCTGGCCAACGGGGGCTTCCCCTCAGCCTGGAGGCTGGGCTGGAAGGTGGGGGGCAGCAGCAGCTCCTCAGGGGTGTCAGACAGCCTGGAGGTCCTGGGGAGGGACGGCCACTACAGCTGGAGCAGCACCCTGACCCTCCCTGCAGACCAGTGGAGGAAGGCGGGCTCAGTGAGCTGTGAGGCCAGTCTGAATGGCCAGACGCCTGTCACTCAAACCCTGGACCCTGACCGCTGCTCAGAGTAGAGCTTCAGCAACGCTTCCTGTCTAGAAATGTTCTTCTGTGTTGAAGATGACTTGACTCAGCTTTTTCATGTGCATGTAACTTTCTATAGCAGAGCTTCCTTACATTTTGCTTCAATTGGTAATTTTTCAAACTGAACTGTATTTGAAGTGTTTCATTCCAAAATAAAGTTTTATCAAAATTGTGGCAGAAATGTTTTACCGTAATAAATATAAAACTATATGGTATAACAAGTCCATGTTTGTGTTTTTGCTTATAAGATATTTATTTTGAGAAATGCCCATTTGATCTTCCCAATATCATACCTGCTCTTAGCAACTCACTTTATGGCAGAATACAAGTCAGGTTTCTCTGTTTAATAGCACAAAGGATGGTTACATCAGGTCCTGTGTGTTGGTAAAAACTTTTATCTAGTGACATTTGCATAGTCATTTTTCAGGGTGCAAGAAAGGCTCCGTTGTGTGAGGACATATTTACAAAGGTGTCGCTCCTGTAAATATGAACCTTTAGGGTACATAGAGGTTCGTTCCTATATGTTCCAAGATGGCAATTGATAAGTCGTATAAGTATAGAGGTTCATTCCTATATTGGAGTACAATAAAAGAATATTTCTACTTTTTATTATTATCCTTACTTACCTATTTTATCTTTCTTTATTTCTTTAACTGTAAATGTTTTTTTGCTGGACATGATGGATTTCATGTGTTGGGAATATAATAATTTGTTTTAAAAAACTGTATCAAGAAGGATGGTTACTGAATGAAAAAGTAATCAGATTACATTCATTGTATATTTGATAAAAACAGGAACTACATTTCTCAGAATCTTGGTGGATGGGAAAAGATGATTTTGATTTCAATACTACACAGAAAATAATAATTTACTACAAGCTGATATAAGTTAACAATGGCTATAGGTGATGATGATGATGATGATACCGCTGTTTAAATAACAGGCTGTGAATGAGAATGAAAACTCTTTAAAGTAAATTAACGTTATCAGATTATGTTAGTGTTAAACTTTGTCATTTAGCATAATTCTCACTTTCACAGCTGTAGCGACTATAGTAGAAGTTAAATTCATTATTGGATTATGTTTCCAACTTTCCCAACAATGTGTTCCATTTATATAATCTATACTGTGCTAAATGAGCTCAACAGTTCTGAATTATGAAATGTTCCTATATATTTAGAGAATATAATGGTTGTGCTTGGTGAGGTTACTGGTCAGACTCAGCTCTGTGTTCAGTGGTCTGTGTCAGAGTCTCTTCCCCTTCAGCAGCTGCAGTCGGTTCCTGCTGTAACAGCTCAGTGTCTATGCAGTCTGACTGAGGGAGGTTTTTGTACGACTCAAAATCACTGTGTGAACAGAAAGACACTGTTAATGTAGTGGATACTCTGACAGTAATAAACTGCTGCATCTTCAGCCTGGACTCCACTGATGGTCAAAGTGAAGTCAGTCCCGGTTCCACTGCCACTAAACCGAGCTGGTGTTCCTGATTCAAGTTGATTCACATATTTTATTAAGAGCTTAGGAACCTCTCCAGATTTCTGTTGATACCAGTGCATATAATTATTTCCGAGAACAGCTGGGTTGGTTTTACAGGTCAGAGTGACAGTGGATCCTGGAGTAAATGTCACTACTGGAGGCTGAGTCACAGTCACCTGACCGCTGGATCCTGCAGACAAAAACACAACATTCATTTATCAGCAGAAATAAATGACAGAAAAGGCAGCACACTGTGTTTGATATTTTGCTGAGTAAATGAACCTGTAAAACAGCAGCAGGCCAGTGTCCAGATGAGGATGGTGATGAGAGTCATGGTGGTTGTGGTTTCTGCTGTGTTAAGTGACAGATCTGAGTCCTGCAGTGTTGAACTCACAGGACTATAAACCTTCTCAGTTCACTGGAGGATCAGCTGACAATGCAAAGCCTCCTCTCTATGGAAATGATCTCTCTGCTCTCAACACACTGAAGGCAATGTGGGACACAAAATCAGGAGCAAATACTGCTTGGATTTACAGTATCTCTACTCTTATTGGAATATGAAAATACATTTGTCAGAAATCCTTGGAAATTATGATTTACCACACTGGTTTGCACTCTGGTTTGTATGATAAACCTATTTAATCTCTGCCTTGATTGACTTAAGGTTTACATAGATATATATCTTTTAAAACTGATTATTATGATCTTGAAATAGATTATCATTAAGAAACATGTAGGTTATTCACACATTACAATTGATGTAAAAATATGATGAGAAAAAAGATTTGTTATGAGGAAAAAATTTATGCTGCTGTTTTTCTGTCATTTGGATTTTTGTAATATTAAAGCAAAATGAAATAAATTACCTTGTTTCATCAAACACTTTCAAACAACATCAAAGACTTTTATGGATCTCACCAATTTAGCAGAAGCTTTATGGTAAAGCAGAGTTTTCTATTGGAAAGATGCTTGTTTCAAGTGCAGGAGGTTTTTGTACGGCCTCTTAATGAGTTTGTATCACTGTGGAACACTTTTGGTGGAGGCACCAAACTCATCGTTGACTGTAAGTACCAGAGATTTCTACTTTATATGACACAGAGTATATTGCTTTTTTTTTTTTTTTTCACCTTCATTTATTCTGGGGGAGTTTCACTGAGAGCAATGCTCTCTTTTTCAGGAACGCCCAGATCACATTCACACACACATTCACACCTGGAAGCTGACCAGTACAACCACAGTCTGATCTGCTGCCACTGAGCAGCTCCACTGGAGCGGTTGGGGTTAAGGGCCTTGCTCAAGGGCACCTCAGTGGTGGTAATGAGGGAGGGGCAAGCGCTGCTTTTCACTTTCCCCACCCACCTTTAAATCAAATTTTTGGGAAGAAATTGAATAATCACATTTTTACAGTTTGCACATTGTTCATATTATTTGCTATTTATTGGGTAGTGCTGAACAATCAGTTTGAACAGAAATCTTGCTGAGATCAATGTCTCTTCAATCCTCTAGATTATTCAAGTTAGACATTCGCTATAAAAACATTCATTTTCTGATCAATTGTATTTTTCATAGAGTTTTTATTTAATTAAATTTGCCAACCAACTAAAATACTTAACTGTTGAATTGTGATTTCACAAGTTAATTTTTGTTTTTTTTAATTCAGACAACAATTAATATTTTCTATGAATGCCTTTAAAACACATATATCATTTTAAACTTAAATCCAAAATAGCCTGTAACATTTGTTCACAGTTCGTTAGTTGGCGAAAAAGAAGTGAAAGAGACAGAGAAAAAACGGTTTTAACTGTTTTAATCTAGAAACCTTTTATTTATTTTTGGTACAAGACAACCATTGCAGGGATGAGAGTTATGGGCTGTCAGATATTATAAAGCAGATTGGTAGATGTCATTAAACTTTCCAATTACATTTACATTTTGGTACTGAGTGACTTACAATGAGTGCTACAGTAGAACAAGCTTCATTATTTTAATTGTCAAAATTACAATCAACTCTGCTATTTCTTTCCACCATGCCCTCCCTCCACTCTCTGTGACATTCCTCCCCCCTCTCCTCTCCTCTCCTCTCCTCTCCTCTCCTCTCCTCTCCTCTCCCCTCCCCTCCTCTCCTCTCCTCTCCTCTCCTCTCCTCTCCTTTGATCAGAAAACCTATGCATGTGACCTTTTACCACTCTGCATTTTGTGCTGTTATTCCTTTGCTTCAATGTATTACATATTAAATGTGCCATAAAAATTCTGTATTGCTATATATATAATAAATACATGTTTCATGCCATCATTTGAGATCTGGTGTTTTATTTTCCTTTGTGTTTAAATAAAAGTTTCAAATGAAACCTCACTGGGTTTGGTTGAACATCTGAGTTCAGATCTATTCTGAATCTATTCTTGGGGGGACAAACCCGACTCTCATGTTGATGCAAATCTGAGTTTCACTTCTCCTTTGACTGGGGATGAACATCACGGATAGTTTCTGTATGATTTAGCAATGTTGGAGTTGTGCTTGGAAACCATAGTGTGGTGTTCAGTGGACCAGTGATCCATGTCAGAGTCTCCTGCTGTCGGTCGCAGCTGCAACAGAGCAATCTCTATGTAATCTGATGGTAAGGTACCAGTTTAGATAATCCTCAACTCCTGTGCTGGCTGTACAGTTCAAAGAGACAGTCTGTCCCAGACCAATAGACTTGGATACAGGGGACTGAGTCACAGCTGGAGTGGCTGTTGATCCTGTAAGAAAAACATAATATTGACAAGGGCGGATATTTCATTTCACTGTTGGGGGGGACAATAAACAGAAAAATTTCTCAAGAGCAATTCCTGAAGGGGACACCAAAGGTGCCGCCAAAAGTACTGTTGTATTAAATGTATATAGAGGTCCATTATGAAACATTTCCATAAGCACTTCATTCCTTTCTTATGAAGATTTTATCAAATTGCCTTTGATATTACTGGGGTCTTTCTACTTGGCGTTTCGGTGCACTGAAAAATGATCGGATGTCTGTTTTTCTTTTCTCTGCCATTTTAACTGACCTGGCTGGCTGACAAATAGACACACACACACACACACGCACACACACACACACACACACACACACAGCATGCAGGTTATTTACAGTAGTAGGTGAGATGCAACACCCATTAACTGAACTAAAGCTAATATATGCCTAATTAGATTTAGTTTTCCCGAAAAAGCAGATCTCTAATGTTTTGCTGTCAGTGTGTAAAAGTCCAGAACGCTATGAAGCCTGCCAGAAACTTACTTATATTTAACATAATGTTTGTTGTAATTATGTCTTTTTTATTAATTAAGTCTTCATTTATTTCCAAAATTATGAACAAAATAACATAGTGGCAGCCATTTTACATGCAGTAAGAAAAAAATAATATACTTAGAACCTAATTACATAGGGTAAGTTAATCTTAAATATTATATTATAGAAATATTACTGTTACCATCTACAAAAGATAAAGTATTTTGGTATGAAATCCCGCATTTTAATTTAACCAACTATCCTGTATCATAAATACATGTCTGGCATTTGTAACAAACCAAACCGCTTGAAAATCGGTCGAAAATTCAGCGAGTTATGAGGATTTTAATTGTGGACAGACCTCCTGCCTCCATACACATACATGCATTAGGAGACGCGGCTCCGTACCAACACGTTGACGCACAAGATTCAACCGCGAGGTAACGGAACAAAATGTAGTCTGGTTACAATTGTGAATGTGTTTTATTCTATTGAGTGGTAGAAGTAAAGAAAAATGTCTGACACATCCTTTGTTTTAAGTTAACCTCAGCTACTTACTGGAGGTCTGCCACCACTGACACACTTCCAGAGATCCTCCACACACACTCGTACCGAGGGCTAATGTGTGTGTGTGGGGGTTCGGGGAGGCAGGTAGGCAGTGGACCAAACCACTGTGAGGCGTATGAGAGAGGGACTCAATCTTTCGAAACTTAAAAACGCATTGTTTTGCGTCTATAATTAGCACAAGTGCTTTCAATGCATATTATTATATTATTTAAAATTATATAGTTATGTTTACAATGATATATTGAGGGGGACAACTCTCTGTTAGTCCCAGGAAGGGGGGGTCCGGACCCCCCTGTCCCCCCCGTGATTTCCGCCCCTGAATATTGATACTGTAGCCTACTTCTTCAAAATATTTGAAGAAGCATGATTACAACTTCAAAACTGAGTAACGTGTATTTAAGTCAGTTATACAGTAATAGGTTGGTGGCTAGCTTATTTGTTATAGAGTCAAACCAAGCTAATAAACATGTTTCAAAATAAATTCTGTATCTAACCTAGAGCTAGGAATGCCAGCATGGTTAGCAGTAGAATAAGTGACATCTTCATCATGGCTGTACGTGTCTGTGTGAAAGAAGATTTAAGACTTGGCACAAGATTTGGCACCTTAAAGGCACCTGATGTGCAGGGAAGCACAACAGATATTCAAATAATTACTTCTGTAGGCAAACACACACCTGTGTCTGAGTGAGTGTGCCAGAGCGTGAGAGATTCAAATGAGCTGTCTTTATTGGTGTGTGTGTGTGTGTGTTTCTGTTACAAATCAGGTCAATGGTGCCCTCTTGTGCCAAAAGCAAAGCAAAGAAATCAATTACAACCATGAAACTCATTCACAGTTCCATAAAATGAGACATCGAGTCTGTTCAGGTCCACCTTTAATAATAATTTACATACTGTGATTTAATATGGATTTGATTCATCAGCAGAAATTGTTGGTTTCATCATTCATGATAAAAAAAAACATTAATGTATACTCATCAATCATACGTACATGTTATCACACTTGTATCGGGAATGTGTGCTCTGTTATTGGCCTAGTCACAAGTTATAAATCACATATTGGTGTACTCCAGCCTGTGCCAAGCAGTATTTGCAAGTAATTTGTTTCGACCTGCTTGGAGCACCAGATGAGTGAGGTTCACTGCATCATGCATGTCTTAAAAGCATATGTAATTGACTTTTAAATACTTTCCTGTGATTGTCTAAACCGGCGTGTGAGGTATTTTCCAATTTAGGAAACCCAATCCCTCTGGTTCTCCAAGCAGGTTAAAACAAGCAAAAACAATTATTTGTAAACACTATTTGACTCAGTTCTGGCTCGAGTGTCATGCTTGGCAGAGAGGAGAGAGGAGATTTGGAGTTTGATTCAATAAGTTCAGCCAAAATAGGATGAACTGGTACACAAAAAATACAAAAATGGTCATTTGACATGTTAGTTACAAGTATAAAACAACGATATACATACTTTTTAAAAGCTGGTAAAAAATTACAGATTTAAAAAGGACATCACCAATTGAAGTACATAATATACAAAACAATGCTAAGTCTTCCTCCAGTTCTGCATAAAACACATTCAGACAAACAATTTCACACAGCACTCACACTAACATTAAGGCATGACATGTACAAGAAACATCATAGTGACAGAAATGTAGACTGACTCCCCCCCCCCCCCCCCCTCTCCCCCTCTCCCCCTCTCCCCCTCTCCCCCTCTCCCCCTCTCCCCCTCTCTCCCCCTCTATGGCTTTCAGTTAAACTTCAGCATTCAAGGTTAAAGGCAATTTCCAGGGGATAAACACCAGGAGTGTTTAAATATGTGTGCGAGCCTATATAGAGTGTTTGGTAGCAGGACTGAATGAAATCTGTGTAGGGGTTGCAATCATGAATCATGACAGTAAAGCTGGACATTTTTAATCTTTAATACCATTTAAACCATTAGAAAAGAATGAAAGTTGTGTGTCCAAAAAACCCCTGAAAAATCTCATCCTTGTACTGGGATTGTTGAATTTTGAATTTTGAGACACAGTAAGGACACTGGTATGGTTTTTCCACTGCATAAGTACTGTGCTGCGCCCATGCTGGGTCTGGGTATGGTTTGGCACTGAATTGGTACAGGATTGGTACACTTTGGTTTTCCATTGCAACTTTAAACATACAGGACCCTGTCCAAAACGCACATGTGTAACTATAGCAACAGCAGAACCGTAGCAACCAGTGTCAGCATCAACAACAGACATGACAGACCCACTGGAGTCATTTTTTTCGTATTTCGCCTGCAATTATATCTTTCTTTTGAAGTAATATTGCGTTAAAAAAACAGCCACACAAGCTACCGCAGCAACAGTTAGCGAACGCAATATGGCTACATGTGTGGTGTGGAACAAGGCACATGGATAAGAAGGCACATGGATGACAAAATTTGGCATCAGTAGAGAAACACTGGGGATTGGGGGAGAGGCATTTGGATATTTTAATTATTTTCAGTAACCCTTTTGAAAGACACAGAGAACCATTAGCATGTTACTAATGATTATCATACGTAGGCCGTGAAGATGCTGGTAGGTACGGCAGTTATTGGGGGGATTTAGCGGTTGCTCTTCATGGCCTCCTTGGCTGCCAGGATGAGGGGGGTGAGGCTGGACAGAGGCTTGGCCAGCTTCAGGAATGGGTGCTACAAGGACAGACAAGAGTGTTCACATTAAATTTGTTAGAAAATTATACAGTAACTCAATTTCAAAGATCAGCTATCACAAAAATGTGTGTTTATCAGCTACCTACACTACCAGTCAAAAGTTTGGACACACCATATTTTTCTTTATTTTTACTATTTTACACATTTTAGAATAATAGCAAAGTCATCAAAACTGTGAAATAACATAAATGGAATCACGCAGTGACGAAATAAGTGTTAAACAAATTAAAACTATCTTATATTTTAGATTCTTTAAGGTAGCCACCCTTTGCCTTGATGGAAAGGCAAAGGCTTTGGAAAGAAATACATACATAGGCGTCAACTTCACTATTTATATTTGTCTAAGAAACAAATTTCAAGCATTTAAGCATAAGCCTTTAGATCAAAATGGCTTCAAGATAATAAAAAACATAGTGCATCGAATCAGGTGTTGTACCAGTCACGTTTGACTGGTACATACAACTACCACAAGCATTATAATTCTTATTATTATTATTATTATGTGTGTATATGTACGCATGTGTGTGAGAGAGATAGTGAGGCAATATGAGTGTGTAAGCCTGCTCTACCTGCAGCAGTTCTCTGCCACCTCCTCGTTTCTCCACATCCATCTCCAGACAGCGGGACAGGAAGGATCTGAAGACCGGAGACAGTTTCTCTGGACTCTGCAGCTCAGGAGTCCCGTTTGTGGCAATTAAATACAATGCCTGAGGACAACACAACAGTATGGTAAGAAATACAGTATAAACCAAAAGATTCTAATAATAATCACACTTGCAGCTACATTCCAGCATTAATTCATTCCTTTGCAGTAGTAGCCTTTGTAGTCGTCCCCTATTCTGCATCTCCCCCACATTACTAAAGCTGCAGATACTGAAGATAATTCTCTCTAAAATGTTTTGCAGTCTGATTAAGAGTTGTATATTGTAACACAAAATTCATGTTCCTCAAATAACTTGCTGTCAAATTTCTTATTGTCGTCTGACCGCTGATAAGAATGCCTAATTCTTCATAATAATATTGTGATACTTCATTGATCCCTGTGGGGAAAATGTAATTTAAGTAATATTTCCCACCAGCCAAGCAGTGGAAAATAAAACAGCAGCTTAACTGCACTCCAGTTGGTGATCACCATTATGCCCACAACCACCAGTATAAGCAAGTTTGTTTTTTCCATTCGAGATATTTTGCTGAAAAAACACCATTTTATGTACCTCACATCAGTTTGATACATCACTATAATATATACTGTGAATTAATATCAACACGTATATCAGCTTCAAAAATTTGGTAAACTGCATTTTTTTAAAAAGCAGGGGAAAGCGGGTTTAGTTTCAACTTAACCCCTGCCTTCCACCTTATGTCCAAACACGCTGTACACCCAAGCAGACAGACACTTGCAGATACAAACATGCAACAGCCGCCCGGCCCGTCTCCCTCCCACATGCTCCCACTCACCCTGAGTGGGTTCTCGTTGAGATATGGAGGCTCTCCCTCCACCATCTCGATGGCCATGATGCCCAGGGACCAGATGTCCACTTTGGGTCCATAGGCCTTCCTGGTCACCACCTCAGGAGCCATCCAGTACGGAGTCCCCACCATGGTGCTGCGTTTGCTCTGCTCTGGGGTGATCTGGGCGCAGAAGCCAAAATCAGCTGAAGAAGAGAGAGAAAAAAAGGGTGAGATCAACCAATTCAGAGTGATAATAACTTAAAATAGGAAGTGCAACTCGTCAATCATTAGTCCGTAGGGATGGGACAGTAGGCTTATGTCATATACAATACGATTTGATAATGCAGGGTTCACGATTCGATACAACCACAACGATGTAATAAATAAAAGTTCAGTGACAACAAAGTCTGACTGTGCAGAATTATGTTCATTTCTGAGCCACAGGACTTTCTTGACATGGCATTGGCTTGCTAGAATGTAAACAACAATTTTAAAATGTCATTACAAAGTGCAAATAATATGATTTCCGATGGAGAGATTGTGAAATTGTGATGGGCAGTTTTATTTGTGATTACTACAGCAGAATAAAATGTAGCTAATTTTTCTGCCCCATGATACGTATCGTCACGATTTTGTGTTGTGAATATCGATATATTGTCCCATCCCTATTAGTTCACTAATGGTGCTACTAATGGTACTAATGGTTATTATTTGGTTGGATCCACAGTGTTGTTCAAAAGTGAGTGACTTAAGTACTGTACATGTGAATGTGTGTGTGTGTGTGTGTGTGTGTGCGTGTGTGTGTGTGTGTGTGTGTGTGTGTGTGTGTGCTCCCTCACTGAGCTTGACTGATCCGTCCATCCCCAGCAGTACGTTGTCACTCTTGATGTCTCTGTGGATGACCTGGTTGGCATGGAGAAACTCCAGAGCCTGGAGACACTGGACAGACAGAGGGAAGCAGGTTACGACACCAAAACAAGCAGTGCAGAGGAAAAATCGGAAAAAAATGTATGGTTACACAGATGCTTAACTCTTAATGCCTTATATTCTTTCCATATTTGGACGGCATGAAGAGGCGAGAGCTAAATATGATTGTGTCGACATTCCTCAGATACTGACAAGCCAGGAACAACACAAAGTCATTGCACTTACAAAAATTATCTAAAAATAACAAGATATTTGCCAAGATCATTTGTGTGTATAGCCTAGATAGTGTGACTATCACCATAGCAGCCTATATATAGTCATTTTCAGTCAGTCTCCTAAACTACCCTCACTGACCTTTGTTTTCTTACAAACCCTCTTCACTCCTCTCTATATTTCCCACTTCATCCTCCCCCCTACATCACTAATTTCAAAGAATGCCCAACAACCTTAAATATACATAAGAATTATTGTTTGAAATAAATACACATTTATTTTTGCCATAATAGCACAAAATGCAAGTGGCTAATTTTACCTCATTCTCCCTTTTTATCAATAGGAGATTATGGGGGAGATTATGTGATACAGACAGGAAATAATACTCTTCACGTATGCTAAAGCCCTCCCTTAAACCTACAGTGCCACTTCCCCCTCTTCTCCCCTCTCTCCCATTCCTTCCCTCCTCTTCTGACACACCACCACCATACCTCTCTGCAGACGGCGGCGATCTGAGCCTCGTCCATGCAGGTTTCCGTCACCACATCAGTTAGAGAACCGCCAGCCAGGTACTCCATCACCACAAAAAGCTCATCTCCTACAAGGAAACTAAAAACGAGCACACATACATTAACATTCACAAATCAATCGATTCAGTCGGTGCTGTGTGTGTGTGTGTGTCTGTATGTATGTGTGTTAAGTCAGTGTTACCTATCTACGAAGTTGACAATGTTGGGGTTCTTCAGCTCCTTCATGACCAGGATCTCGTTGATGATCAGCTCTTTCTTTGGCTGCTTCTGCAAGTTGATCTGTTTGATGGCCACCTGCAAAACACAACATCCTGTAAATACAGCACCACAGATACACACAAGCCATTTGGGTACTTGCAACTACTACCAGTGTCTCTATGCATGGTTATTAACTCTTTTATAATCTATTATTGGCACTGGAGACACTGGAGTCAAATATGGAGAAGGTAGCATGGCCAAAACACAACATAAATGTTTAGATTTGGTTTGGAAATATGTGGTTTGAATGGAAATCTATTAGCAGGGGACAAGTGTGTACTCCTCTGGTGTTTTTTTCCCTGTGTTTTTTTCCCGGGTCAGCCCCACCTCAAGCATCAAGTTAAAGGGGAACTGATGAGTTTTAGTAGTGTAAATGACACCAAAATGACTTCCTTTTGGCTTGCTCATATATTGACTGCAGTTCCATGGTGTGGTAACCTTACCTCTTGACCTGTGGCAACATCTATGGCTGTGTACACTGTGCCAGATGCCCTGAGGGAGAATGGGAGGGAGAGGTGACATGAGTGGCTTTTCATGAGTTTTTTTTTCCTGCTCAGAAGTCTGGTTTTGTATGGGTTTATTCCAGGCCTGCTGTGCTGTATTACAACATTTTTATCTGATGTTTCAGCTGAAATATTCTAAAATATTTTGCAGCTAGTTCTCCAATATCCATCCCTGGACTAGGCTGGTGCATAAATTAGGACTGGCTGCCCTTATCCTTTGGTCTGGGGACTACTGTCAGTCCCGGAGTTTGAACCAGCAGCCTATCAACTCCCAGACAACCTCCATCACAATCCTGCCAAAGTGTTTCAATGTGAATGCTGACTCACCCCTGGCCGATCTTCTCGTAACGGGTGTATTTCTTCTTAGGATCTCCAATACTGACAATAGTTCCTAAGAAACATAAAAAACAATACAGTGAACACTGCTGGAGCCAAAAATAGATGTGGCTGTGCCTGTGATGAGTCATTTACAGTGTCTGTGTGTCTGTGTGTCTGTGTGTGTGTGAGTGTTACATACGGAGTTTCTCCATGATCTCCTCGTCGGTCATCTTGCCTCCCTTCTTCCTCTGTTTGTCGGCCGCCTTGGAGGCTGCGTCTCCCTCCGGAGCTGGGAGCGGATCGATCACCGACCTCGTGTACACCTGACAACACACAGTGTTGATAGAAAAATCCCTTCTAGCTCTTCTTCTGTTTCTTTTTCAAGCACTCACTCTTACATGATCACACTAGGGTCACAGGAATATTGTAAAGGCACTAAGGCGACCATGCTTCTTATTGTTGGTGATCTCGGATATGAAGTTTAATCTACTTTTGCACTCATTGTAAATCACTCTGGATAAGAGCGTCAGCTAAATGCCTAAAATCTAAATGAAGTGACATCAGCACAGGTACATTTTCCCCTCCCTACATCTCCCTACAAAAACACACCTGGTTCTCCAATACCAATTTCCCTCATTTCGAATAACAAAAAAACATCACAATCTATTCTTGAGTTTTCTTTTTACGCACTTTGGTACGATGTGTTTTACTCCATTATGTAGCGTGAAACTGAATGTTTAAACCTGATAGAAGCGGTAATCAGCAGGGTGACTCACTGATTTTGTGTGCTCTGGCCGCGCCACAATCGGGGGTGGAGCTTCGTCATCATCGTCATCGTCGCCGTCCTTGCCACCTGACGGGGAGGTCTCGGTACCCTTCTTACCTGGCTGCAACAGTGAACATACACAGAGATATAACTCACTGCCAGTCGCAGAAAGTGCACGCTAAGCATCTTCATGTTTAAGCGAATGAGTGATGAAGTTCGTCCACGCAGCCGACGGGGGGGGGAACTACTCACCGACTGTGAATCTTTATCTGAAAGAGACAAAATAAGAGCAGAGAAAATGTAAGACGAGAGGAGGGAGACTCAACAGGTGCAAAAGTCCGGCTGCGGATTTTCCGCTGATCCTTGAGTACGATAGAAAGATGATGATGGAAGACGAAGAGAAACTGACCCGAGGCGGAAAAACTGAGGTATTTCTGTTTTCCGCTGGTTGAGTCGTAGAACTTGAGAATGTCGAGGACGGCCTGAGGATTCTGTTTCTGTTCTGATTTGCTGATGTTGGAGGTTTGAAGGAGACGGGCCCACTGCTCTGGCATGCCCTGGACACACACACACACGTTGAAAAACACACACATCGATTAATACATAAAACACTGAGAGCCAGAATAAGAAACAGGCAGACACTGGAAACAACACATGCACCCAAATGGCGGACGAGGAGCTGCTGCGGCGGCCGGGTGCCAAGTTTCTGCACTCGGATGGCTAGCAGCTCTCGGAGTCCAATTTCCAGACATTTTTGAAAACAAAAAATTCCCTCACTTCACCGGTTTTTCAAACTGTCAACTCTCCCACTCCAAATTAATAAATACCTCACACCTCAGAGTCTCTTGTGATCGGTTTGCTCACTTTTACGGGACTGACTGACCTTTTGCGAATCTTACAGCTTTTGTTGCAAATAAAGATTCCCAGGAATTTCCCCAGGTCTTGAGGGGGGAAATTGCCGGATCAACTTTTCTGGAATTTCGACTCCGGCTCCGGTTCACACATCACCCCGACTCGGAAAATTACCGAAAGATTTCTGGGTGAAACTGCATGTGTGAAAGGGTCTTCCGAAACGCACACACACACACATACAAATGTTGTTCTGTAAGGGGCACCGAACTCAAAAAGTCAATGCTTACACTAACCACATGTCACAAGTAAACCCGATAATTAGGGGAGGGGCTACTTGTAAACATCAAGGTAAACGGCTTAATTGCGCTATCATCTTATTCAGACTATTGGCAATAGTCGCATTATTGATCACACGTATAAAATAGCCAGTATTAAGGTCACACACTTACAGTGAACTCTCCAGTGACAGCATCAAAGCCCACATGGATGGTGTGTTCGAAGTCTGAGGGGGAGGAGATCTCAGGCCGGTCCTTGTCCCGGTCCTTCTTCCTGCCTCCTGGAGGTAAAGGTCAAAGGTTAGCACAGGACTAAATGAGCTGGTCACCCAATACCATTCTTGTAGTCAGTGTGTGTGTGTGTGTGCATGAGTGTGTATTTGTGTACATGTGTGTCTCTCTCTCTCACCCTTCTCAGAGGCAAACATGGAGATGATCTTGTTTCTGGACTTCCTCTCCTCGGGCACAGAGGGCAGCGGCCGAGAGCTGTGATTGGCTGACTGGGGGTCCTTGGCTCCTCCTCCTTGGCTGCTCATCCTGACAGGGGGGGCGGGGGGCTTGTCCTCACACACTCCGCTGTCACACATCTACACACACGTACACCTGCAGAGTAGGAGAAAGAGACACACACACAATGGATATATATGGAATAAGTTTGCTGCACACTTAATTAACAATTTGGTTCAGTTATTGCCGTTTTTAATATTTCATAAAGCTAGTCAAACCGTTACATGTCGACCGAACACACCAACAAAGAACCATCTGCTGCTCTTAAACAAATAGATCCCATACACTTACAAATAGAGTATTACAAACCGAATCAGTCCATAGCCTGCATCCCACAGAGTAAAGAAAACCAGACAACGAAACAGAAAGAAAACCTTAACAAGCCACACACACACACACACACACACCTAACTAATCCACTCACACCACAGTCTGTGGGTCACTGCTGAGTGTATGGAGGGAAGGGAACACAAAGTGTGAACAGGAAGCAACGCTGAAAGGGCGATGTGACGTGTCGGGTCTCGTTCACCGCTTTACAAATGAATGAGGAAGGAAAAGAGAGAGGCAGAGAGAGAAAAAGAGGAGTGTCAGTGATTGAGCGAGTGAATGAGAATGATACGACAGTAGAGTAAAAGAGAGAGAGAGAGAGACAGTAAGAGGAAGCAAGACAGAGAAAGAATGAAAAGAGACATTATGATGGAGAGAGAGAATGTGTGAGACTGTGTGAAGCCTATAGCGGCATGTTTACTGAGCTGAGTAAGCGTGAAACTGAGCGGTATCCGTTATCCTAATAAGGTGAAAACTGAGCTTGTCACCGACACTTTTTATCCTGTTTCAAACACACACACACAGACACAGACACAGACACAGACACAGACGCAGACACACAACCCTCCACCACAAAAACGCCTCTTCCCGTCCCACGGAGCAAGCGGTTTCGACGGAGACTGAGAAGATGCAGCCTGCATTCTTGGTGACGTCACAGACAGGAAAGAGGAAGCAAACAAAGGTTTCCTCACTTCCTGCGTCTGACCCCGCTGACACAGTGCAAATTAACCCGGATAACAAACGTGGCTCGCCGTCAAAGTCAGGTGGGCCTACAGGGAAGGTTCGTGCTGCACAAATGTCGTTCCCCCTACAGTACTGTCGGCCAAGTTCACCGCTCTTTTGATGCAAAATGCCGTAAACAGGCCAGTTCATGCAAGCCTGCTGATTTTGTCTTATGTAATAACCGAGGCTTCAGGCCACGAGCATGGACGCAACCCTCCTGAAACGAAGTCAGCCTCATCCCTGCTTCTGTTCTGACGCTTTCAACCACGCTGCCACTGCATGTCTTAGGCTTTTACGCCGTAACCAATCCCGTGTCAGTACCGACTCTATTGTTCCATAATTATGAATCAGAAGGATCGCTCTCCGAATGGCTTCAAGCTGCACAGATGGTGGAGCGTGAACTGCGGTCACTGGTGTAACGGTTCAAAAATCTCTGAATGTGGCAGATAGTCATACGATTATAAAGACACAGCACACCAACCAGCTATAATCAGTCCGCTCATTCAGAATGGGATACTCTCTCCGACTTCTCTTTAGCCCTCAGTCGTCTCCCTTTTTTTTTTTTACACCCCCCCCCCCCCCCCCCCCCTTTCATCTTGGCTACAGCTACTCACCCTTTTGTTGCCTCTTCTGTCCCTTACAGAAGACCAGGTAAACAATGAAAACCTTTGTTGTATTCCCAGGGTGTGTGTGTGTGTGTGAGTCTTTCTCCTTAGCTCATTTATCTCCTTAGCTCTCACTATTTCCTTGTCCCTCCCTCCCCCTCTCTCTCTCTCTTTTTTTTTCACCCTTTTTCAGGGCAGGTCTTAGCAGGCTGGCTCATTCCTCAGTGGTCTTGGACGGGACAAGTGTATTCTTGTCCGAGCGGAGTAAAATTAGACGCAGCCCAGCCTTAATGTGCATTTTCAAACTTGCTTCTGTGTGTGTGTGTGTGTGTGTGTGTGTGTGTGAGTGTGTGTGTGTGTGTTGGACTGAGTACTGGGTGCTGGCTGGCCAGGCTGAGACATGTTGTTGTCTCCAAGGAGGAATTCCATAACTGCAGGGCTGCTGGGGATGGGTGTGTTGCCCTGCCCATCACACACACACACTCAAACACACACACACACACACACACACACACACACACACACACACACACACACACACACACACAAGGCCCCTCCTCACGCAGGCCCCGCCTCAAGCACATTCCCCTGCCCTAAAACACACATTCCCCTTGCCAACAGAGGCTCCATTGTGAACATTTGCACATCTTTTATGTAGCTTAGAGCTAAGCTTTATGAGCACCGCAGCAAAACCTCCAGGCCAGCAAGCAGGTGCACAGTCCAGCTGCAGCATGCATCACTGCTGCAGGCAACATGCACTGTGCTTGTCTGCTTGCAATAAAGCGGTAGTCTAGGCCTCCACTTGCCCGGAACCGCTCTCTAGTTCCCATTTCAATTGCAGTTTTGCACTTCTGCTTCACAGTCCTGTCTCTCACATCTATTCTCTCCAGTTCAGCTGTTACTAATCGCGCCATTTTACACCCTGTCACTTCCTAGCTGCATGTCTCAGCTCTTCTCAACTCAACAGACAGTCTCAGTTTATCAAAGCTCTGCCTCTCGATTCTGCTTCATCCCTCGGCGCTCTCTGATTTCTATTCCTCATTCTCCTCTCTCTCTCTCTTTGCATCGCTGCACTTTCTATTCCCCCCCGTGCCTGGCAGCCTCCAGGGGAAGCCCACTTCCTCATCCTGGAACTCCCCCGAGCCCCGGAGGGTCACACGGCCCGGGCCGGCCAACCAGAGGAGAGCAAACACAGCCGCCGAGCTGTTTACAGGAAGTGAACAGCAGGCTTTTGTGTTCGGCTTCTATAAAAGGAAATTCTGCGCAGGACTTCCTGGAAGGAGTGATGTAGCACACGCACACGCACACACACACACACACACCATCCACATCCATCTCCTTTCATTCACTGACACAGAAACAGATTCACACAAACACACACACAGATATATACACACACACTCACACACACCCTCTGAGCGTACTGCCTTCTGCTACAGTCACTTCACTGATTATGGGTCTGGCAGCACACAAAGCGTCAAACACACGGCCCAAACTGTACACTCAACACCTTATCCTGTTATTCAAACAGCTGCCTCACCCCTGTGTCAACATTCTGATGAATGAAATTACCAACCTGGCAACCTCTAGCCTCAGGCCGCTGAAACTCGACGGCACGACTTGAACCAGGAGGAAGATCTAAGAACCGGCACTAACAGACAGAGTAGTGTATGAGTTTCAGAGAGGACGTCTTGCAGTTTGACGGGTCCTCTAGACCTGCAAGATTACCAATCTGGACTGTTTCCTTGGAAAGAATGAAAGCATGGTAACGCTTTTCATACTGATGTTTCACATTTTCAGGTGTTCAGGTGATAGTTGGTAGAGGTAGAAAGTGACCAATTAAAATGACTCTAAATAATGCGGATGAGTAAGATTTTATGTACTGATACATTTCTGAGAATGTCTAAATGTTTGAACCTCTACTTCTAATTGAGTGTTTTTATTAGTAAGCCAATTTACTCCTTCTTTTACTCTAGTAATATGTGTTTTTTGTCAGAAGAGTAGTGACCACAATGATACAAGTGATTTACAGTTAATCACAAACATTCTGAGCTTTACCTCCCTTTCACACTGCAGATTGATACTTAACTGGTTTAGATATTAGCACATATTAGTTAAAAAGTTAAAAAGTTAGGTTAGAGTTAAAAATAGGGATTGTTCCCAAACCCTGGAATGACCCATATAACCATTTGCAATGGTTATATGGGTCACAAAGGCCACACTGAAAACGAAACAAGTATGTATGTATGTATGTATGTATGTATGTATGTATGTATGTATGTATGTACGTATGTAGCTGACCTGAATGAAGTCAACCTGAAGTGACTTGTGTCTTCTGCTTGAGGAAAACATTTCAATACTCTTTCCATCTCTTGAATTGATCCTGTCCTACATTAATAGCTCCACTCCACACCAGACAAGCAGACCAGAATTTAGTGGTGTAATCACAGACCGGTTGTTGTCACAGATGTTCTGTATTAATACCATAGGTCATTATAATATTATAGTGGTCCCCTAGCCTGTCATTACTTCGGTTTAAATTAAAGGAAAACACGCCTCCCTTCTAAGACCACAAATCCCACTAACAGTAGGACGAGACTGAGCCAGGATCTCTCATGTCTGCTGCCCTACTGTACTTTGTCCTGATCCCCCTTCATCTAAAATGTCCTGGAGAATGGAAAACCGTCTCCTCTCCAAGAATAACATGAAAGAAGATGGAAGTCAGTCTGAATGCTTCCAGCGCAAAGATTCAAGACAAAAAGTTAGTTACTCGTATTCGTACCATTACCAAATCAGCCGTCTGTACGTATGAAAAGCTTTAGATGACACTGACTGTACACTATCCCGTCTTTGAATGAACAAACCCAAACTCACCGGTTACTGTTTAGACGCCAAAAAAAACAACTCCGGCCAAACTCCCGTAACTCCGCCCCGTTTCTGCCGTTTCTCACGCTGTTGAACCCTGATTTGGTGGCTGAGATTTCACAAATGTCATGGGAGGTGTGGGAAAAAAATAGTATCTTTTACCATTCAGCAGTTTGGTGGTCTCTCTCTCTCCAGCTGCTCTCTGGCTCCTGTCCGGTCCTGGGCTGGCCGGGGAGGAACCTCGGTGGCAATGCGGAAACGGAACGTCGTAAACCAAACCCAGAATCAGAACCTCACGGCTTCCGTTACGCTCATTGGTCAAATCGCAGAGGGCGCGTAACTTGGCTAGCAAAACAGCTAGCCAGGTTGAGCTACGTCAAGGCTGCAAAATTCAGCAAGCACAACACCGGAAGTGAGGTAATTTTACCTTCAAAATAAAAGCGTAAAATGTGTCACCCCTGGAAAAAAAAAAAAAGTATTTGGAGGTACGACAAGGGCGTCTCTAGAATCAATAGAGAATTGTTGTTGCCATTCAGCGGTGATTAGAGAGGATCTAAACATGGAAGTGCCGCCAAAAAAGAGGAGAAAGTACCAGGACATAAGATGTTTGTGTAAGAGACAGACACACACACACAGAGAGAGAGAGAGAGAGAGAGAGAGAGAGAGCACAATATCACTCTACTGAGGGGGATTTACAGAGAAGGGTGTGACTGAAGGATTGAGAGGGAGGGAGAGATAGAAAGAGGAAGAGGAGACACCAGAATTGTGACAGCATCAATACTGTTTGTTGCAATTTAGCAACAATAGATTAATTCATTATTCAATTGCAACACAGAGACAGCGACGGACGAGGACAGACCACAAGCATAGACACGATGCTCCACAGACTCTACAGAGGTACAAACGGATGCACACATGCACACTCAAGCATGCACACACACAACCAGTTTGAGAGCTATCAGAGCTTGCATTACTAATCTTCATGAGTTAATGTGTCACTCTCAACTCCCATTTGGCCTGGCTTTATTTTGTGCTTTTTTAGTTTATGAGGTGTGTCACAAAATCTATCAATTGATGGTGGCAGAGACAATATCAATAATATAATGTAATTAATAATGTTAGCATGCATAAAATATAATTTACTGGTAAGGACATTAGGTTTGATGATGACTTTCTGAACTGTTGGTTTGATCAGCTGTTTACAAATCTTGTGATTTCATGTCTGATTTATTGATCAGTAGTCTTAAGTATTTTCCCCCTAAAATTCACCAGAAATGATCACCCCCCCCCCCCCATCCCACCCCAACCCCATCCCAATGTTCCAAACAAAGTTACGCACTTGTGTACAGAAGAGCAAAAATGGCATCAAAATGCCCAGTGTCCATAATTATAATACAGAGTGACACTCTAGATGGTAAATAGATGTTTTTAATGTCTTTTTCACAGCATATAATAACTTTATAGGCCTACATGCTATGCAAGATGCTGTGTAGCCTATACAGGGCTGCCCAAATTAACAAAGAAAATCTCAAACACCAAACGTAAACCAAACAACTTAGAAGTGTGTCTACTATCTTATTTTCAATTTTGTACTTACAGTACCACTCAAAAAACATTGAAACACGTTTGTAAATAAAGGTTTATTTTGAAGGTTGGGACCGGAAGTGTTATTTTTATTCCAGCTGACTTGACACTAGTGCGACGTTGACAGTCAGCAGCGTATCACCAACAACAGCAACAACAGCATCAGAAACATTAAACAACGTGTTTATCCGGATCAGCAAGTCGGTTATCGCCGAGGAGAAGCAAACAGTATGAAACTGTTACTGTTAATAACCGCACTTTGTCTGTGATTTTGTGTGTTTTATCAACAAAAAGAGTACATACATGTGTCTAACGCTAGATTGTGGTGTAACGTTATGCAAAAAGGATAACGTTAGTTAGCTTGTTAGTTGGCTAGCTGATTTTTGCTAGTTAGACTTGCTAGCTTGGTACGCAGCTTCAAGAGTCTAACATGTCTAGTCTTACATGACTTTTGCAGTTGGCGGTATCAGTGAGCTATGTAACAGCTACTTTAGCCAATGTAGGAATAAGTGATGTTATCATTTTTTTGCACGTCTTCTCCAAGAAGGGAACAGGTCATGTTATGAAGGCTGTACTGGTGCAGGGTCCCCTAGTCCCTGCACAGCCTTCATCTCCACACCCACTAGACAGGAGTTAAATGTGTCAACTGATGCCAACTGATGTCTCACACACAGCTTCACACAAACTGAACATACGCAAGCACAGCTGGGTGCAGCACAACACTGATTGCCCTCTAATGATCCAATCTGAGAGCCTGTTTCTCTCTGTCTGTCTGTCTGTCTGTCTGTCTTTCTCTTGGTGTGTTCCAGGCGTCATGTTTTCCCGCAGGTGGCGGTTCAGTGAAGTGGACCTCTTTACAGACCGTGATAGGAGTACAGAGACTCTCACCCAGGCCATCCGTGCTGCGGTGTCCGAGGAGCCGGATGCAGATGGCAGCCTGCTGTTCGGTCAGCTGCAGGGCACTGTGGTGGGCCTCAGGTATTATACTGGGGTGGTGAGTATCAGCTAGAATCGCTTTTGATCACCAAGTACACCGCTTCCACAAAGACATTCACTTGGTGCTGACACATTACAAGACAGTTACTCAATACATACACTGCAGAAAGCACGTATTGTATGATAGTAGACTAAACGTAAACATACTAAAAGTGTATATTCAAAAGACGAAGAACTGTTCCAGCTCAGTTGATGAGTGTGGTTGTGCTGGACAGGTCCCAGATGTCTCTGTGTGTCTGGCGTGCACACTCAGCAAACCTTCCCTGTTTCTGTGTCTTGTACCCTTGCAGGTGAACCAAGGGGAAATGGTTGCGTTGGTGCGTGAGCCCCAGAATCCGTACGACCACAACGCCGTGATGGTGGCCAACGTGTATGGCAGCCAGGTGGGGCACATCAAGCGGGAGCTGGCAGCAGCTATGGCCCACATCATGGACAGCAACTTGGCCAAAGTAGAGGGGTCAGTGCAGTGTTAATTTGGGTTAGACTGATATATCGGTTTGCCAATATATTGGGCTGATATTGGCCTGTGATCCATTGTAGTGTGGGTTTCAATAAAGTTTTAGTGTCCTATGATCTGCATGCTGTTTTTTTTCAGAGGCTTTTTGCTTTTGCCTGCCAAGAACAAAATTCTGAAGGGAAACACTGAACACTTTTTTTTTTTTACATGACAATGGTCAAATTTAAAGATATTGAATATCTGCACAAAATATCTGATATTGTCAGCTTCAATCCAAAACGATCTGTATTGGTATCAGCCTTCAAAAATCCATATCGGTCAAACCCCGGTGTTCAGTGTTTTATATTTTTAGTTTTTCTGATTTTTATTTGAGATTCATGTTTTACTTCATTTCCCTCTATTATTTACTCCTCTGTTGTCTTGGGCACTTCAGTGGTGTTAAGGGGAAACCGTGAGCTCAGGTGTACCATGATTATGTTAGGATACGGAGTGTGTGTGTGTGTGTGTATGTGTGTCACTGTATGCTCGTCTGTTTGCTGTTTCAGAGTGGTGCCCTTCAGGACGAACAACCAGTTCAACATGCCAGTGATGCTGTCCTTCTGGGGGAAAGAGGAGAACAAAGATGCTGTGATGGAACGGATGGCACGTCACGGATACAAGCTAAACACAGGTGGGAACAGACTAACATGTACCTGTTAGTCTCACACACACACACACACACGCATTCACCATCCCATTCTGTCTTGCTTCCTCGTGGACCATCTCTCACACAAACGCATACACTACAACTATCCATATAGCATAGATTGTTGCATTAAAATATGTGGTTTTCAGTCATTTTCATTAATTTCATTGTTTACTTTGTGTGTGTGTGTGTGTGTGTGTGTGTGTGTGTGTGTGTGTGTGTATCTGCATGTGCGGGTTTGATTTTAGGTGCGAGCATGACAACAAGTCGTGGTCCTACGGGTGCTCGTGCCCCGCCAACTAAAAAAGGTTTGACCATCCCACTGACTGCACAAGAGGTAAAATACATACATTTAGTTAATTGAATACAGATAAAAAAAATAATATACCAGTGTTTTTTGGTGAGATGATGAGTTTTCAGATTTCATTATCATAAGACATCATCAGTCTTTTAGCGCCAAGTGTATTCATTGTTGAACACAGTAGAAGGTGTATAATGTTCACACTGAAAACTGTTTGGACTGACTATACATTCATTCATGTTCAAAACACTGTGAAACTTATATGATGCTTCATCCGACAGCTTTAACTCATAGACCTACTTCGTTTGCATGTATGTATCGTAATGTGAAACTGTATATTACTGGGCTAACATGCTGTACTCTCTTGTTTCAGCTGAAGAATGCGTTTGACAATCTGTTTGACGGCTTAATGGAGAGTAAAGATGGAGAGAAAGAAGCTGCTGAGGTGCGTCTCTGATCTGTGTATCTTTGTGTTTGTGGTCAGCAAATTAACGACTTTTGTGTTTTGATTGTTTCAGTACGCATTATATTTTGTGTCTTTTTTTTGTTCAAACTCACCGCTTCAGGAAGTACCTGCCCATTAAATCGTATCCATATTTCTGTTTGTCTTTTCATGATAGAAACTACTCATGTTTTAAATGATTGGGGATGAATGACTGTTTTTGTAACAGTTTTGTCAAAACCTCATGATTCCTATTTATGTCTAAATTTCATTTTTAAACCCAGATTCCTTGATTCTGTCCACAAAATGGAAAACACAGGGTCCTACAGTCTATTGTGAAATATTTTCAACCCTTGCACTTTTTGCTTTAGGCCGTTTGTAATGTTGCTGAAGCTTATTCTAATACTGCAGACATTGTAAGTCCCTCTGGATATGTAAATTGTTAATTATAATGATATTTATTACAAATGAGTTTGTTGAACATTGATACTTTTATTTGATTTGTATCTTTGTTCATATTTAAATCTGCACTAGGCAACTTTTGCACTTTGTCAGTCCCAAGTGGCAGCAGGTGAGGCAGCAGGACTGTTTGAGTTTTGGAAAGTTTGAAGGACTTAATTACCCAGAAATCATGTTGCGTGACATCGGTAAACTGCGCACTCCCTGGACCTAAATTTCTTCTTCTTAGTGGCTGAAGCAGGTGGAGATGGTGGGAAAAAAAATCTTTTTGCAGCTAGTTCAAACATTATTGGTGAGTCCAGCTTTCTCTGGACAGAGCACTCACTCACCACTGTTTAGGAGAAAGTTTGTTTGTTTTTGTTTTCAAGTTTTGATTCATTACTTCTTGTGCACCGAGAAGATTTCCAGCCGCTGACCATACCGGACACCAGGACTCAATTTGGGCAAATAAGGCAAATCTACCAAATCCCACTTAATGGTGATGAGACGCTCTTCTCTGTTGCAGCCCCAAATTGAGCTTAAGACTGATAAGACTGATATTTTTGCATAAATATCTTGCTTAGTGCAGCTGTAAAGTGAACGTGCTTCTCCCTCTCTCTCTGCAGTCGGTGGGTACTCCTCTGCTGCTGCACCAGAAGCAGGCCCTGTCCTGGATGTGTGCTTGTGAAAACAAGTCTGCCCTTCCTCCGTTCTGGGAGAAGAGAGGAGAGCTGTACTATAACAGCCTCACATGCTTCTCTGCCAAAGAAATACCCGAGAGGGTTCGTGGGGGAATACTGGCAGATGATATGGGACTGGTGAGCACACACACACACACTACACATTGACTTATTTGACTCCACACACATACAAACTTCTCTGTGTTATTTGTAAATATGTGAGAATGGTATCTAATGGAATGTAGTTCAAATTAGTGGATAAATATATGTGTTTATTGGTGAATTACCAGTAAATTATTAGATTAACTTGATACATGCCATTCAGTCTTTCAGTGTTGGTGTGGGAGAGAATATTGCATCAAACTGTGTGAAAATTTGGCGTGTATGGTTGACAGTGAACAAGCAAACGTTAAATCTCCAATTGTAAGCATGCAGTTTGACATGATGTTTTCTCCAATGAAAAGAGAGAAAGAGAGAACAGAGCTGCTATTTTCCTCAACATATGTATGCTTTAGACCAGTGATTCTCAACCTTTTTCATATCAAGGACCCCTAATTTAGTCCACATTAGAGCCATAGACCCCCATTTGTTTAGATTTTTTTCTCTTGGACCCAAATCTGAGAATATTTTTATTGTCAGATATGATTTTGTCCAGAATCCCATGACTATCTGTATTGTAGGTAGAGAGATAACAGTATAACTATGACCAAAATAGTCATTCCTCTACATTCTCTAATTGAGTTAACTTCTTGTAAATGAAATAATGCTGAAGTTTAACAATTCATCAATTTGCTGGGGACCCCCTGGAACCCCCTCAAGGACCCCTGGTGGTCCCCGGACCCCACGTTGAGAACCGCTGCTTTAGACTGCTGTTATCTGACCAGACGAGCATCAAACCAACGCTCAAAACCTCTGTTTGTGTTTCAGGGTAAAACTCTGACGACCATTGCTCTGATCCTCACCAACTTCCACAAAGGAAAGCCTCTGCCTGTGGAGAAGTGTGTAAGTGTGTCCATCAGGGAGTGTGTGAGTGTGTGTAGTAAGTAAGTGCATTGATATTATGCATTGAGTGTTGTATATATTATATGAGTGTGTGTGTTTCAATGTAGGAGCAGCAGCCTTCACCTACCAAAGCCACTGCTAAACCACAGAAGGCCTCCAAACTGAAAGGTACCCACCGCTGTCAGTGAATGTGATTTGGTGTTTGTCTGTCTGTTTACCTGCCTGTTGTTCAGTCTGTCTACGTGTCTCTGCATGGGTGTGTGTGTGTGTGTGTGTGTGTGTGTGTGTGTGTGTGTGTGTGTGTGTGTGAGCGAATGTTTGCATGCTTACGTGCAACAAAACAGGACAAGAGCTAAACAGGAGTGATGATGTGGTGTCTTTGTTTCAGCGAGTGGCAGTGAGGGGGATCAGACAGCATCCGGTTCTCTATGTTCAGACCGGTAAGTGTGTCTCAGTTGAATTTGGCAAGCTGACATCTTATTATCACTGATATGTTGCTTTGCCGATCAGGACAACTGCACAACTTGATAGTGTAGAAATCTAACAATATACATTTGCACTTCTGGACACATTTCTGTACATATTTTCTTCCATCTGTAAGTCTGATATTGTTGCACACTTGCAGATCTGCTCTGTAAATCCAATAATATGGAGGGACGATGATGCACATTTCTTGTTATTGTTTTTTGTGTTACCTTCACTATGCTTTGTTTATTCTGTTCTCCTCTATATCCTATTCTTTGCTGCTGCAGTGACTTGATTTCCCCACGGGGATCAATAAAGTTTCATCTAATATAACCTGATAAACATGTTTGTGTGTGTGGGTCAGTCCCCAGGTGGAGGTGATCTGTGTTGATTCACCGGATGTAGTGGAGAAAGAGGTCGAGTCACAGAAGAAAAGTAAGAAGAACTGATCTCCATACATCACCTCACTTTCAAATGTGTGTTCATGCAGTTTGTGTGTTTCTGTCTTTTTACATGGATTTTGTGGCGAATACATATTTTTACCGGCCTTCTCCTTACCGGCGTTCTGCTCTTCTAGGTACGGGCAAAGGCAAACTGAAAGCCACCAAGCCAAAGCCCAAGAAAGGTACAGTAGACTTAACTCTTCTTTGCATGTATGTGCTATGATATGTGCATGTCAAACAAATATTGTGTGGTGCTGTTGTGAAGGCATATGGGGAGAAGCCTATAGAACAGTGAAATCCTCTTGCTCCGTGGAAGATCCCCCCCACTCTCTTGATCAGCTTCCTCTCCCTGTCCTCTCCATGTCCCTGTCTATAATTGAAAAAGCTGAATCAAAACTATTGTTAATTGTCCAATATACTGTATTTGAGCCCCTCTTGATATCCTTTTTTTGAGCACAGAGCGCCAATAGAATCAGTGTTTCAACATAAAAAATGTGATGATGGCCATGATTGAATTAGTCCTTGTAACTTTGATTTTGTTGGGGTGGTATAACTCAATACTATGGTTTATTTGCTTTGCATCAACCTTGCCAATAAATTATCTTCTGCCTGACGAGCTGCCTCTTGACCATTGTAATCTGTGGCTCCAGTATTCCAGGAGGATGTAGGCTTTGCTGCAGCGCTGACTGGTTCAACATCGGATACAAGCTTGAAGAATAAGAAAGCTGCCAAGAAGGCCACTCCGGCCCCCAGTGAGTTGTAACAGGGTGTTTTGACTGTCATTGTCTATGTGATGTATTGTTTTGATTAAAAAAGTTGGAATAATATTGACGTTAACTGATGTTTGTGTACCTTTTTGTGTGTGTGTAGGTGTCGAAGCCTCCATCCCTGAGAGTGCAGAGGACCTTTCAGCTAGAGCCACTCTCATCATCTGCCCACTGTCCGTACTCAGCAACTGGCTGGTGGGCACACACACACACACATACATACACACAAAAAGACACACATTCTATCACACGGCCAACTTAATTCACATGTAATCTCTGTCCTCCCATTCTTCATATGTGCAAATATAAGGACATAAAGTGGAAAAATAGCTTGTTAGCTACTCCTGGTATGATTGCATACTATGCTAATTAAGATCTACAGAGACATCATGTTGAGAAGGTTGTTATAAGCAGACAACCCCAAAACTCAAGAAAAGGTAGTGAAAGATTCAGAAATGACCAACATTGCTCAAAACCACAAGACTCTATTTTTCCATGTCAGTCATTTTTTAAACCTGTAAAATGTGAGTCGTTGCCTGTTATGCCAGATGTGATGCTGCCTTTCCCTCCCTGAAGTCAACACGTGTGATGTTTGTTTTCCTGTTCCCCCGTGCGTGTGCAGGACCAGTTTGAGCAGCATGTTCGTGCGGACGTGAAGCTGAATGTGTATCTGTACTACGGCTCAGAGCGCAACAGGAGCAAGAAGTTCCTGTCCTCCCAGGATGTGGTGCTCACCACCTACAACGTCCTCTCTGCTGACTTCGGGGTGAGTGGAGACAGGGCACGTTTATATCAACGGCTCCAAGGTGACTGTTTTTAAACAGAAACATTTAGGAGCACAAGAAATAAGCTGAGTTTGGGGGTACAGACTGTGAAAGTAATGATTCCTACCTTGACTTTGTATTTCAAGTTGCCCATGTGTTCCTTTTTCAGTTGATCTTGATAAGCATGGCTGCACAAATGGCAACCAATGAACAGTCTTAAATCTACAGTGTATATTTCAGTTCATGAGTTGAAACTGCAGCATAACTAAATGACATCAATATTCAAATGAGCAATGTGCATTTAGTATGCAGAGATGGTTTGCTTCTGAAAAAGCTTCTAAAGCTTCTTTAATGGGTCTGTGTTCCTTTCAGAATAAAAGTCCCCTCCATGGGATCAGTTGGCTGAGGGTGGTGCTGGACGAAGGGCACATCATTAGGAACCCCAACGCACAGATGAGCAAGGCCGTGCTCGGCCTGAAAGCTCAGCGGCGCTGGATACTTTCAGGTATACCCCCCCTTCACATACACACACACACACACACACACTAACACATAAACAAACACATACACACACAGATACATTTGGGCACCCACATATAAACATACAGAATAAACCAATTCTTTACAGTATAAGTCAATTCTGAGTCGCTGTTTGGAGCCATGAATCATTTTGTGTGTGTGTGTGTGTGTGTGTGTGTGTGTGCATCCCTCCAGGCACCCCCATCCAGAACAGTGTGAAGGACATGTGGATGCTGCTTGCCTTCCTGCGTCTGAAGCCCTTCGATGTGAGGGAGTGGTGGAACAGAGTGATCCAGAGACCAGTGACACAAGGAGACAGGGCCGGCATTCAGTGAGTGGAAACCAATAGATTACATTTCTTTTCTATAATACAGCGATAATGCTCAAGAGGCCATTCTTCACTGTGTATATGAGTGCGACAGTGATGCAGTAGGTAGGAGGCAATATTACTGAGATGTAATATTATTCTTAGATGAAGTAAATCCCAGCTGTGCTCATGGTGTAAAAGGTCATGGGTTCACTTCTCTTGTTCCAACCACAGTTACAGTAAGAATCACAACTTTCCAGTATTTCCAGAGGGACCGGGCTCCCCTGCGTAGAAATGACACTATACTTTTTTCCTAAAGGAGAGTGGGCCACTTTTATGAATTTTTGTTTGAGACAGTAGAGAAGTCTCGAGGGACATAGACTAGAAAGTGCCCTGGTGGGATTTGATTATCAATAATTTCACACTTCATAACAGCTTTCTGTTTGAAGAAATGTTTCCAGTTCCCCTAAGTTAATCAGAATTTCATGAATATAGTTCCAGTTATAGTTTTAATTATAGTGTCTTAAATGCTGGCATTGTATTACAGTCACAAGGCTTTTTATTTGCCAAGCTCATTTAAATGTATAAGGAATCTATCTACATTCACACAATTGATGTTCAGGAATTCTCTTGCCTTTGGTATTTAGACCCATATTGATTACATCAGATCAATTTACCAATACACAGAGTAACTACACTTTGTGCTGTTAAATTAGCACATCTATTTCAATTTTCCCTTTTCTAGAAACCTGCCTTGGTTGTTAAAAGAAAGGGTGGGTGGGAGTGGATTTGTCATTTTGTCTACGTCTGTCATAATTCAGTATTGATACTGAGACATCGGATATCAATACCATCAGATACTTGACTGCTGTGTGTGCAGGAACCTTCAGACGCTGGTGAAGTGCATCACCCTGCGGCGGACCAAGACCAGTGAGGTGAATGGGCGCCCCCTGGTGTCTCTGCCGGAGAAGACAGTGTGTGTGGAGCAGGTGGAGCTGACCCAGCAGGAGAGAGAGGAGTATGAGCTGGCACGCACCGAGGGAAGAAAGACCATTGGCAGGTGTGTGTGTGTGTGTGTGCATGTTAACATTTTAGCCATTTAGCTGACACTTATCCACTTTTAGCGACTTAGATAAGATGAAACGACAATGATCTACATGTGGAAATTGCAGCAGTAAAAAATAGGATACAGCAGTTGCCAGGATATAAATAAGAATGAAGCAAATCAGAGGGTAGAAAACGTGACGAAACCGATGAACACACATCGGATGTTGCAGGGATCAAACCTGTGACTGGTTACAGGAAGGACACTAACACCCCAACACCACCCTCTTGCCCATTTACTACTACTACTACTACTACTACTACTACTGTGTGACTGTTCTTAGCATTGTGTTTTGCCTGACACTGCTTGAACTGACCATAATACTGACTTTCGGCTTCATTACTGTTTGTTGCTTTATTGTCTTTTCACTGTTTATCAGGATAAGAGCTTCATCTAAATGTCTATCAAAAATGACTGAGAGCTGCTGAGAAATGTTTTGTTTCTTTGTGTTTGTGTGTGTGTGCGTGTGTGTGTGTGTGTGTGTGTAGATATGTAGCTGAGGGGACGGTGCTGAGTAACTATGCTGATGTGTTGGCCATCTTGATGAGGCTCCGACAGCACTGCTGCCATTCCGGTCTGATCTCAAAGATATCCTCAGACTTAGGTAAAACCAGTGATGTTTGTTTATATATTAATTTAGTATTTTTTTTGTTTGTATTTTTCAGAATTTCTTATCAATAACCAGTTTTGGAATTTAGTTTTTTGTGAATCTCTCCTTTTCCCGTTCCAGTAGGGGTTTTCATCTTCAAAATTGCTTGTTATATCATGATATAGGGGCAATTTGTTGTAATTATTTTTTTTGTGGGTGGGCTGATCAATAAGGCCGGATCATTAATTTTTATCATATTTCCATTTTGCCACCGCAGCTAAATTATGTAATAGAAACACTGACTCAACTGAAACTTATTTTTCATTGGAGATTATTGTGTTTTTTCTGGCTTTTTTCATTCTTAATACTTGGAAATTGCACACAACATGCTCACACATACCCACATACACACACATGCATACACACACCCATGCATACATAGTGTTTGAATACTCCAGTAGTGATACTATCTGCACTGTCTACTTAAAACACGTAATGTAGTGCCACTCCCAGCTCAGAGCTCAGACTGTCACTCTCTCTTTCATCAGGGTTTATTTTAATTCCCCTCCTTTCCTGCTTCTTTACACTTCTCTCTTCCTCTTTTTCTGTCTTCATTTCCTCTGTCAAAATATTTCACTCTCTTCTTTGTGTACCTTGCCACACTTTTTCATGCTCTTTCCCCCTCTTCCCTCTCTGTCTCCATTTCCTCTTTCAAAATGTTTCAGTCTTTGCCTCTCGTCACTTTGTTACCCTTTCCCTCCCTCCTCACTCTCCCTATTTCCTCATATTTCACCGATCCAACCACTAATTGAATGATGCATTTTACCCGGACTTTCCACAGCACATCATATAAAAGGGCACAGCAAGCATAAACCGTAGCATTTCTATAGCAGTGTGTTTATCAGATTTTTCTTATGGCTACATGGCATTGCTGGCTTAACCACATGTAAATAAATGTATCTAAACATAGCTCTTACATGTTGGTCTGTGGTTGATGACTGAGGTGCTTTCTCATCTCTTGCCTCCAGTACAACATGTTTTCACTGAAGCGGCATAGGCTCTGCCTTCTGTCCACTATATTAAACTGTTTCTAATCACATAGGCTATTTAATTCATAACCCAAAATCAGAAATGAATATATGTGAGCTGTCAACGTTTAACAGTTGAAAAAAAGCAAGTGAATAAAATAATCAGGCACTCTCAAAATGTTCTGTCAGAAAGGAGCCAAATGGAATGAAAGTCTCTCTCTGTGCTGCGCTCCGGGCAATTCTGAAATTAAAACCAGCAAGGGCCCTTTTTCTATTAAAGAAATGAAAAGACTTTACTGTCAGATGGTGCATGATCATAACTAATGAATGAAGGCCTATAATGTGACCAGGCTGTTGGAAAGGTGCTTGGCCAAACACAGAGACACTATTTATTCCGTCTATTGGCCCATTATGATCGGTGCCTGACTGATTCTCCTCATTGCCTCAATGCACTTTTCACCCGTCTTTCTCTCTCTTCTCTCTGTCTTTATTTCCACATATAAATCGCTCTCTGCACTCTCGCTCTGTCTGTGCAGGTGCAGCAGCCACGCCAGCGGAGCTGCGGGAGCGTCTGGTGGAGAAGCTGAGGCTGGTGCTGGCCAGCGGGTCTGATGAGGAATGCTCTGTGTGTCTGGACTCCGTCCGTCTGCCCGTCATTACACACTGTGCCCACGTCTACTGCCGGCCCTGCATTGCCCAGGTCATCAGCACTCAGCAGGTACATGTGCTGCCCACAGCAGATAACAGATTATTGTATTTAGGATTATTATATTCGACAAATGTGCTCTATTAATACGATCATGTCTTCTTTAAATGAAGTGACTGCTTCATCTTTAATTGCACCATCTTTTCCCCCCCTGTTGTGTGTATATATGTGTGTGTGTGTGTGTGTGTGTGTGTGTGTGTGTGTGTGTGTGTAGGAGATGGCGCGCTGTCCTCTCTGTCGAAGTGAGATCAAGGCCAGTGAACTGGTGGAGTTTCCACAGGAGGAAATGGAGGAAGATGACAACACAAACTCTGAGAAGTGGAGGACCAGCTCAAAGGTACGCACTCACTCACACATACTCACACACACACACACTGAGGCTGCAAAATTAATTGCAGAAAAAGAGATTGCAAAAACGCAATGTTGACTCCATTTTCCCAAATTTTAAGAGGCTACAATTTTTTCCTCACAAGGAAAGGTGTGCAGAATCTCTTGTCAGTACAAATCATTTTGAATGTCTGAGAAAATCTTCTTTTATATTCAAACCAATTCATGCAATGGTACGTGCAATTCATGTACCAATTGCAATATACAGCAAAGAAGAAATATGTTTGTTTAGTAAATATTGATCAGCTCAAGTGATCATCAAGATTCTCAGATACATTTGATTGTAAGTTAAAGCTTTAACATCTAAGATATACAATAAAATACTCGGGAGTCAGAAATTATCATCATAAATAAATTATTTGGATTTAGTGGAATTGAGGCCTAAAATAAAACGCATATAGGAACGAATAAGTGAAACGCATTTAAATTAGAGTGATCCTTTATTATGGCATTACAATGTATTAGACGTCTGGACTTACTACCCATTTCCAGTAGAACCTCTGCTCCTGATGTTGGAGCCCAATTTTTTTTTTCCCTCATCCTCTTCTTTTTTCCCCAGAAGTCATTTCTCTTGTTTTGCACCCGGACCCCTCGCTGTCTTACTGTTACATAGCTGCTACTGAGCTGCCAAGTAACCATCGCTCAAAAAGTCTTGAGACTATTTCACAAAACCTTCGCTGCAGCAGCTCAGCAGTGACAAAAGGGGAATTGTAGATTATTCTACCATGTGAGAGTCTTGTTGTTCCTCCTTATCAGACTGTGTGTGTGTGTGTGTGTGTGTGTGTGTGTGTGTGTGTGTGTGTGTGTGTGTGCGCGTGTGTTTCTGTTTCTGTCTCCACAGGTAGAGGCGCTGATGGGCAACCTGCTGAGGCTGCAATATGAAGACAGCAGCATCAAGTGTCTGGTGGTCTCTCAGTTCACACGCTTCCTCACCATACTGGAGACCCCACTCAGGTAATACACACACACACACACACACACACACACACTTAAAGGAGAGGTTCAGGATTTTTACAAGCCTATGCTATTGATGGTTTTGGCACCACTGTTTTTATTAGTGTTTTGTAGAAATTGGCACCCATGAGCATTTATTAGCAACACATTTATTATTATAATTTTTACTATAAGAAGTATGTGGGATGGCTTTCCTGTGATTTTGAAAATATGGGGAGAATATCAAATGGTAGAAGGAGGCTGGTGCCTAGTTCTCAAAAACAAAATTGTCCGTGACTTGGATTTGTGGGTCTTGGATTAGTGGTCAATAGAATAAGCTTCTAAAAATCCTGAAACTTCCCCTAAGCAATTTTCTTTCACCTCTCTTTCCCGTGTTCAGGTCTAGATATTTCTGCATGTCAAGCAAGATTTTGAAAATAAACATACGATCTGTCAGTGTGTACCAGTAGCTTTTGACTGGCGAATTTCTAGATTTCCTTTTATTTAAGTTTCTGTGACATAATTTCATGACTTCTTCTCGCTCCCTGCCAGAGAGCATGGCTTCAGTTTTGTGCGGTTGGACGGCACCATGACCCAGAAGAGGCGGGCCCAGGTCATCCAGGAGTTCCAGAGCCCCGCCCCCGACAGCCCGGTCATCATGCTGCTGTCGCTCAAAGCTGGAGGGGTGGGGCTTAACTTGACCGCCGCCTCCCATGTTTTCCTCATGGACCCTGTGAGTACAGATTTCGACCAGCAACCGGACTAACACACTCATGCCTGATTTTATGCCTCTGTGTTTACTGGGTTTACTGGCACCTCCCCCAAAATTTCAACTGCGCATCAGTCGTGCAGACAACACACAGACATGAGCGAGGAGCAGTACTTGTCTGTCTAAAGGATGTAAACTGGTTGGTCCATGATAGATGCATTTTTCACTTCTGAACTTACCTGTTGAAAATACCCTGCATGGTCTGACATGATGTCTAGTTTTAATATGCTAAAGTGTGAACCTGTACTTGACTGTGTGTGTGTGTGTGTGTGTGTGTCTTAGGCATGGAACCCTGCTACTGAGGAGCAGTGTATCGATCGCTGCCACCGCCTGGGCCAGACCAAGAAGGTCGTCGTCACCAAGGTGAGAAAGACAGGACGGAGTATAACCTTTTGTCTCAAACTTCGAGTGTTTTACATTGGTGATTATTATGATTAATGTCAGTCAGGAATGGAAATGTTACTCGGCTCTAGTATTTCTCACACCGGACCAGTGAAAGATTGCTCTCGCTAAGGCGGAGGAAATTCACTTTGGAAGACCAGCAGTGAACACAGCGTGCAGCATACTCAAATGTGGACAGTGTACAACAGATTAAGTTAACATTCAAATATTTTTATTTTGTGTGTTTCTGTTCATCCAGTTCATTGTGAAGGACTCGGTGGAGGAGAACATGGTGAAGATCCAGAGGCAGAAGCAGGATCTGGTGGAGAAGGCTTTCGGATCTAAGAGCGCCGACAGGAAAACGTCTCGCATCAATGACATCAAAGCCCTGATGGAGCTGTAATCTGATTTGTCGGCGCTGAGACTGCGACACAAGCGCCCGCCTGTGTTTGAACTGTTACACTGTGTTGTTTGACTGTTCCAGGCTCTTCATGTCTAAAGGGATTCAGAGATTTTTCATACACTTTATGTTACTGTTTTGTTCGTATTGTTCAATCACATTCCAAGATGTTTCAACTCTTCTTTTACAGTCGCTAACGTTTCCAGTTTTGTTTTATTTCATACTTAATTTTTGTAAATGTGTTTTATTCAATGATAAACTAAGCCAGTCATTTATACTGATTTATTTACAAGATGCACAGCAGCACCTTCTAAGTGCAAAGTTTCTGAGCTTGCTTGTTGAGCTTTCATTTTTTGATCACAGTTGTGATCTTTAGGATTTAATGGTTTTTCATTTACAGAAGCATCAAAGGTATGGTATGCATTGGTAGGTGGCAAATAAAGGTGGTGAATATGTCTGTTGAAAATGTAGGTATCTTTCACATTCAAGGACCTTGGAATGAATATTAGAAAAAACTCATGTAGTGTAGCAGCTTGACTCTGGATTTAGGGGTAGACAAGCCGAATGTAAAGAAAGAAAAAAAAGTCTAGTTTGGAAAATTCCGATGTTCTGTTTGTTTTTTATTTTATGTTCCTCCCATTTCTGAATCAGACAGACTACTGATCTTTTATTCTTCTACTGTACTGAACCAGAGATTTACAGCGGTTTTCATAACGTGAGTGCTTTTTCAACATAAATATGAAATTATTTCTTTTGAGCTGTGTTCAACAATGAAAAACTTTGACTAAATACCTCTTTATAAATCAAGTTATACTGTATGTTTCATGAATATTAGAATGGGCCATTATGAAACTGAGGCACAGAACAGGAAAGGCAGTTCATTTTTTC
This sequence comes from Centroberyx gerrardi, assembly GCF_048128805.1. Taxonomy (NCBI): domain Eukaryota; kingdom Metazoa; phylum Chordata; class Actinopteri; order Beryciformes; family Berycidae; genus Centroberyx; species Centroberyx gerrardi. Next base: position 8,679,909 of record NC_136013.1, on the reverse strand, counting down.
ACCAGTAGTTTATTAGAGCTTCGACAGGTAGAGTAAAAGGAACAAGTACAGTTAAAGGAACAGCTCTGCAAGGATAGATCAGTATTAACTGACAGCACTGAGTTCCATTTTCACACTCATGCATATTCAGGAATAGTCTGACAAGGCTAGAAAATGGCATATTGACTTTTCCTAACTCTCAATCTTGCCAGCATCTTCTGGGAGTGTGTTTAGAGGAGTAAGGAGCAAATTAGAAGAAGACTAAGGTTATCTAGATAAGAGTTCACTGTAACAGCACAGAGCTGGAGGGGAGTGGAGTGGCGGAGGTTTTGGCAACAGGAAAAGAGGGGTTACGCCAAGTAAAATTTGTTGTGTTATTAGCAGCAATTACAGTAAGTGAGGTTTTGTAAACAGTGAACGGCGGTAAGGCAGCTGGTTACACTACACAGACAGGAAGTGATGAAACTGAGATCATGGCACACAAACGGAAAATATACTGCTGTGGGTCTGGCACAGACGAGTGCAAACAGATGTACATGCAGGTCATGAATACAGCTGACAGATATAGAGAATTCTGGGAACTCACTAGTGTTTATCACACACCCACACAAATGCACATACAAAACTGAATATCAACTTCACACGGAAAGATAGCTCTTGCATGGTGTGGATTTAAAATACTTTGTTATTGACCCACGTTTTTAACTCTGTGCCATGCAAATACAACACAACAGGCCTAGCCCTAATACAACATCGGACGTTACAGAGCGGAGTCACAGGGAGCTGGTGAGTCAGAGGCACAGATAGGGATCTTTATCTGTGTGTGTCTGGGTGAGGTGAACACTGTCGGATTATAGTGAGGTTGGTTTGTCATAACTGGATAAAAAAAAAAGGAGGGAACTGCATTAGGGGAGTGAGCCAGTCAGTTAGCTGCATATCTGCTTCAAAGTAATTTTTAAAAAACATTGAATAGAAATTGTGGTCAAATCCAGGAACAACATCTAAACCCATCGATTCCCTTTACCCCCCTCGGTTTGGCCTACGGTCGTTTTCAGAGTTTGTTGGTCGGAGATGGCTGGTTTGCTGTTGTTGTTGCTGCATTTCCACAAGTTTGGATTACCTTTTGGAAGACCTGGGACCGTGAACATACACCACAAATATATCTGACTCCATCAGACGCACAAGAACACTTTAGAAGAGAGAAATGAACAGGAAGAGAGCATGGGAATTCTTTAAGGACCACTGCCACTTTAACACACTCACACTCTCCATCTCACACACATGCGCACACTCCGACAGGACGCAGAGAGTGAGGCGTGCACAGAGGCGTTCATTCAGTCATCCTGCACGTCAAGCCCCTCTGATTGGTCGAGCGGTGGTTAATCCTCACCCCTCGCAGAGCCATCTGTGGCCTCCAATTGGTGCTCTCTCTGTCCGTCGCTCTCCCTCTCCCTCTCCCTCTCCCGGCCCCTACTTGAGGAAGGAGTCCAGTTTGCGTTCGATGTGGACGAAGGAGTCGTCACCCATGTAGTCCGCCTGGCCGGCCTCCCAGCGCTGCTTTCTCTCCTCGGATGAAACCTGCTGGCGAGGGGGAGGAGCGTGGGCCGGCGCCTCCTTCACATCCTCATGAAACTTATCCTGCATGACGGAGACGGTGAGAGAGAGAGAGAGAGAATGGATGAATAATTCAACGGGATTAGAGCAATACTTTATATGGACTGGTTTCTGCCTCCAGGCTTGGCCATGCCCAGTGTTTCTTAAACTGGAATTTTCTCACAGAGGAATTTGTTCCTCTTTGCCCTAAAGACGAAGCGTTGCACCAGAGGAGGCAAAGTGCAACACCAGACATTTTGCAACACACTAACAGCAGATAAGATTTAAGAATGTTGCTCATCAATAGAGTAGAATAGAATCATTATTGCCATACGATCAGATGGTGGAAATTGTTTACCACAGCCTGATGGACTGAAAAGAATAGCTCTGCAGTGCAAGTACACACAAAAGTAATCAATACCAAACACCAATGGTACAGTGAACAAAGAGCACATTGTAATGCAAAATGGAAAAAGTGCAAGATGAGCGGGAATGTAAACAGCATCAAATAATAAATACAGACATTGAATGCAACACATATGAAGACAAAACCAGGATCAGACCTGCAGAGAAATACTGGAACTGAGTTTTTTTTATTAATATTATCTTTTAAAAGTCCTAAAGTGATGACTCCACTCAGCATACTGAGATTAAAATAAACAAAAAACTGTTTAGATTGGACCAATGGCAGACTAAACAACATCCCCTGAGCAGCCAGTGTGCTTGGCTGTATATAGCTCAGGGTGTGACAAAACTTGGCATAGCTTCAGGCAAATGGGCAAAGCTACAGGTTTGGCAGGACTGGTGAGGTACAAATTTGCCCAGACAGACCCCAAACACAACAATCCTTTTCACTACTCCACATCACTACTGACTTATTACAAGAAATACGACCACACTGCTTTCCTCACAGACCACATGCAGACAACATCCTGCTATTCTGTGAAGTGCTGAAACACCGTTGGAGATCTCGCTGCAGATTCGCCCTGCGTGTCTCACTGAACATAATAAGCTACTCATGAAGCCAAGACACTATTGAGAGGATTGGCAAGTGTGTGTGTGTGTTTGTGTTTGTGGAAAAGAGGACTGTGGAACCAAATCAACAATTTCTTGATACTGCAACATGTAAAACTAGCCAGCAATTTTAAGTGGGGGCTTAGAGAGAGTGTGAGGCGTCAACACGTCTCACTAACACCCCGTTCTCCACTGTGAACTGCACTTAGTGGCACTTCATGTGGCACTTTCACCACTTGGGTAACTGAAAAGCATAAGGGATGTGAGATAAAGATATTTTTCTGGTTTTAAATGTGTGTTAGAGGAGAGAAAATTCACCATGTCAATGATCTACAACTTCAAAGATTTCCACACAGAAGAGTCATGGCCATGACGATTATGCAACATGCTATAACAGATGAACACACACACAGTCATCCCAGTCTACACACACCCACACCTAGAACCAAACACTCTTCAATCTGTTCTGTCATTCACACACACACACACATGCTCACCTGGAAAAAGCCGGTGTTGAAGGGCGTGTCTCCGTACGCCTGCTGCAGCGAGGGCACCACGGATTTGGAGTAGAGCTGCCACCACATGAGCAGGTAGTCGGGGTGCAGCTGGCACTGGTCGGGGGCCAGGGAGTGACCTTTGACCTCCCCGCTCTGAGCGTCGTAGGAGTAGTTCCACGGCTTCACCTTGCCCAGGAAGTGCGCCACCTTGGCGTCGCGGCCGTACCTGCGCAAACAAAACATGCAGCAGGATCGTGAGACGGCAGGAAGGAGTGAGAGAGTGAGAGAAAGAGAGAGAGATAAAGAGATAGAGGGGAAAAACAGAAAGAGAGAGTTTGAGATAAAGAGAGACAGATAAACCTATGTCGCAAGAAACTACATGCAGTAATAACTGCAAAATGTGAGTGTTGTAATGAGCAATACTGCTCAAAGGAGAATAACATGGTATATTCCCAATTTGCTCTCTTTTGAGCATTATAATTACTTTACAGTGAATGCAATTCATTATGTTGCACACTGCTTTGAAAATGTATGAAATCTCTGTGTCATGGCAGTAAAGCAACTATTGCATTGAACTGAAGTGACCTGCAAAACAGGACAGATATAGAGATAAAGAAGACAGAGACAGAAGAGACAGTATGTAGAGAGCTGCTCTATTTTGAGGCTGGTTGCGGCACAGTGTGTGTTGTGTTTGCTCTGAGTTTCAGCGGCTTCTTGTAATTCAACACCCACCCACCCACACACACACATACACACACATACACACACCATTTGAATTGACCTTGGATGAGCTTTACACCTATCCTAACACACACAAGCACTCATACACACTGAGTATTTAAGTCTCACAGAGACAGCTACGATGAATCAGGGCAATAAATCGGGCTAAACATGGACGTGTAAAGAAACGCTGAATGCCTAATGCGGGTGTGTGTGTGTGTGTGTGTGTGGGTGTGTACTCACTGTCTGAAAGCTGGTAGGTAGGAGTAGATGGCGATGCTGCTGAGGTTGTAGATGAAGGGGAGATGTTTGGAAATGTCTGCTGTCGCCCAGGTGTTGAAGAAACTGTTGAGAACCCCCTGGTCTCCACCTGCAGATATGGATGAACACACACACACACACACACACACACACACACACACACACACACACACACACACACACACACACACACACACACACACACACACACACACACACACACACACACACACAAGAAAGAAACAGTTCAGTGTAAACACTTTAGAAATACACCTATAGAATTATAGTTTCACACAGAAATGGAGCAAAATAAAAAATAGGTAGGAGTGTGTTTTGCCTTGCAAAAACACAAACACACACACTCATTCATGGCCTTTAGGATGGCAATGGTCATATAAGAATAATTCAGTGTTTATCATATGCTCATTAGAAATGAGCAAGGGGAAGGTCACAGCCACAGACTGATCATGACTTTATTAGTCAACTTTGTTTTGGTTGATTTTGTAGCCTTCTCCACAAAGAAGATAGGAAGAAGATTTTTTCCTGTACCCTTTACCTTGTCTGACCTCTCTTGTTGCATGTTTAAATCCAGACTTACTACATCTCTGGACCCACAACACTACACACACACACACACACACACACTTACATTCCCACATGGGAATGTGGGAATGTGGGAATGTCTGACATGTATAAATAGTAACTGTAGAAGAGTGTTGACAACACAGCCAGAGGATGCTGCATAACTGTCACAACGTATGGCGAAATCTTGCACACACACACACACACACACACTGCAATACAGTGTCAACAGCATACAAAGGGTAGGGGGTAGCTGGTAGTGAGAGGCCAAGGTTAGGTCATGGCAGGGTTTAGTTTAGGAGTTAATTCTGTTCAGAGGGAAAAGAGGATGGGATGGGGGGAGTGTGTGTGTGTGTGTGTGTGTGGGGCGGGGGGGATGGGGGGGTGCGGTGCAGGAACCTCTGGAGACAAAATCTATAATTTAGTTAAAGAGCGAGCTACAGCCCAAACTGCTCTCGTCACATCGCATTTGGTTCGCTTAAGTTCACACTGCCCAAGTACAAGCAAAGCAGGGCTTGTAAACAAAAGTCACATGGACTCACAAGTAGCTCATTTATTGGACAGAGTTTTGGAAACCTGTCATCCTGCCATGTTAGAATATTTTGGCATGAGGGGAGTCAAAACAAATCTGATTCCAGTCCCTGTAACTTTAGCTAAGCATCATGGACTTGTCAGTGCTTTTTGTTGTAATTTCCCTGGTATTTGTACCGGGTAAGAACACATGAAGAAATCGCTGAATATGAGCATCAGTCTAAACTGCGGTTTGTCCTCGGTTCAGTTTGTTATGCTCGGCTTTCCAAGTATGAGGAACTGCTGGCTATCAGATGTCAAAATCAGTCTCCTTATACCCATAAGCCCTTGCGTTTTGGGATCGCTTGGAAGAGGACTGAGACCTGCATTTCCAGGCATCTAGTGCAATTATTTGGTGCCACCCAAGCTGAAATGCCTTCCAGTGTTTGAATAAACCTCTCCAAACATGCTTGGTGTGAACGCACCATTAAAGAGAACGTAAACACAGGGCCGGGAATAGAGATTTAACCAGTTTTTCCTTTTTGTGGGTGGGACTGGGTGGTAGGGGTTCAGTTCCACACAAAATGGTGATGATGTTGTGAATCAGCGTGCAATGTATACTTCTTCACCAATCAAAAAAACGATTTATATTTATGATGTTTTTGGGGGTGGGATCGGGAAAAAAAGAATTGAAATGGAAAGGAGAGAATGAAAAAAGAAAGAAAAGTAAAGTGGTCTCACCGTCGAAGCTGCCGTTCTCACCGCAGAATGTGAGCAGCTTCTCGTGCGTCTCATTGGACGGTCTGAAGACGAAAACCCCCGAGTTGAAACAGTCCGGCCAACCAGGATCCGGCGCTGCAGATAGCTCCTCCCTCTCAAACAGCTCATCTATGTTTGACAGCACCTGAAAAGGAAAAAAAAACAATTGTACTCTCTTAGATACATCGAGTTTACTCTATCAATATTTCCACATTTATATAATGTTGAAAAATCCATAAATGTAAGGTGAAAACTTATTTGATATGTGAAACATGCATATTAAGTGTTATTTTTTAACTCAATAACATCCACTGTGCAGCTGAAATGTCACATCACTGCATAATATTAAAATTGCTTTCCATCACAGTTCGCTGCTGTATTGCTTTGGAAAACAAGGTCCTATCTTGGCTGTATTTGCAAAGCTGCTGCACATGTGGCTCAAAAAGGAATATGAAAATCCAAACTAGTTAATGATCAAAGTTCAACACCTATCTGCGTTTTACTTATCTCACCCCTAGAGAAAACACTGCTGTATGAATGAATGTGGCAGGTGAGGAATGCAGCGGCTCTGAAAGTATTCACCAACCCCTCTCCTTGACTTTATGCACATTTCCTTGTGGATTTTTGGTCTAAGATTTACAAAAAATGACTCTTTTTTTTTTTAATCAAAAGAAATTTGAGTGAAAGTATAACATTCCAATAACAGAAAAATATAGTTTGCAAGAGCGTTCATCCCTTTACTTTATATATAAAAGTGCACAGGGTCCACTATTGGTGCACTTCTCTAATTTTACAATGGAAGTCAATGAAGTATTGGATAAAAAAATAGTGAAAAGTTGACCCTCTGTACTTTTACATATAGTGATGGGAGGATGATGAGTTTCATTTTTCTTTGAAACCACAGGAAAGAAAATACAATTCAAAATGTCTTACTATGGCCTAAAGATTAATTTTTTTTGACAGCCACTGCACGTTGTCTACTGTTGTGTGGTTGGTTCCTCACCAGTGTGTCTGCGTCCATGAACACACACTTGCTGTAGTGTGTGAGAGTCCAGCAGTGCAGCTTGGTGAATGTGACTCCCAGGTCCGGACGCTTCATCATGGCCAGATGTGCCGCGTCGCCAGAGTCCATGACGTCCACCACGCGCACCTCGTCGAAGATGGAGCGCAGCACAGTTCTGCAACACACACACACACACACACACACACAGCATGATTTATTTTAGGGATATACTGTGTGTCTTACAGCAGTGGTTCTCAACGAGGGGTCCGGGGACCACCAGGGGTCCTTGAGGGGGTTCCAGGAGGTCCCCAGCAAATTGATGAATTGTTGAACTTCAGCATTATTTAATTTACAAGAAGTTAACACAATTAGAGAATGTAGATCATGTTTTGATCATAGTTTCTCTGTTATCTCTCTACCTACAATACAGACAGTCATGGAATTCTGGACAAAATCATATCTAGCAATAAAAGATATCGTCAGATTTCGGTCCGAGAGACAAAATCTCATCAAATGGGGGTCCGTGGCCCTAATGTGGACTAACTTAGGGGTCTTTGATATGAAAAAGGTTGAGAATCACTGTCTTACAGTATGAGAAAGAAAGAGAGAGAGACAGACAGAGAGGCTGAGGAAGAGAGACAGAAGAGAGAGGAAGAGAAAGTGGATTTTGTTCACCTAACATTCACCTCATAACTCAAATTTTGGTCATTTTCATGTTTTAACTTCAATTAAAGGATTCACATGCTCCTGTGTTGACAACTCTACAAGACTTGGGCTGATGAAACCCCTTCAAAACCAATGAGATAGACTAAAAACTGTGTGACTGTCAAGCTAAAAAACAAGGCTGCTTCACTTAGTTCCTCTGAAAAGTTTACTTTTTTTGGATTTCACCCGACAAAAGTGCTGCGTTACCTGCAAGGCTCCGCAACATGCGGTCCTACCAGGGCGACCAGCTTCTTGGTTGTGTTGTGGTTGCGTAACGACTGGCCAAGAACCATCGCTCCCTTGGCATAGCTGTCGTTCGTGGCCAACGTCACAAATGCTTGGTCTGCTCGGAGACACACACACACACACACAGAGAAAATCATCAGCCATACGATTAGTCACATGACAGTTATCATGCTGCTTTTTTCTAACTCTCCTGCACATTAGTTTTGTGGTTTAGGCTTATCATCAGTGACGCAGTGATAAAATAAAGGATGGGTGACAATTAAATCCTGTTGGTGAAGATAAGGAAATCAACCAACAGTTATGAAAATATATATTTCCCTCTGCTTTCTTTTCTTCACTAGATATACTTTCCATGCAGTTAAAATATAGTTGTTTCTACTTTCTAGACTGCACACTATGCATTTACACCAAATTATTAGCTTGGTTGAAAAACAGAATTTAGGTGGGTTTACTCTCCACAATAAACTTGCCTATTAGCAAATAAACTAAACTGGTGATGTTGATGATGTTCCTGCCAGCTTGTCATGTGCATGCTCTCACTGAAATCAATACACTTTTTCCATCCTGCCTTCACACCAACCATGAGTTTCCCCCCCACCCCCACCCCCACCCCCACCCCCCCCACCTGCCACCAAAGGCAGGCGGGGGGGGGGGGGGGGGGGGGGGTACATTTTCTGGCCCTAACCCTAACCCTGACCAAAGGTCAGAAAATGTACTGTAAAACCAAGAGGTGTGACCAAGTCAACTTTGCTCAAGTCCCAAGTCAAAGTCAAAGTCAATTCGAGTCACCAGAACCCAAGTCAAGTCAAGTATCATCTACTCTCTTCATGCATCAAGTCAAGTCTCAAGCAACCCACCTGCCGGCCTGCCTCCTCCACAACTGTAGGCCTACTGTGTGAGGCTTGGTGCAAATGCCAGTCTGATGACTTCCACACATAAACAACAGAAGGGGCCACACAGTGTTTCTTCCGCTCGGGTGAAAGCAGGCCCAGAATACAGGCTGAGCCGGAGCCAACAGATAGTACTATTCATCAAGCTGAATGTGTGTGTGTGTGTGTGTGTGTTTGTCTGTCGGGGGCTTCTGGGAAACCTGACCAAGGAGGGAGTGTTGTAAAGTTGCTAGGGTCCGTTTCAAGAGACTATTAAACAACATTATTGCCCAAGAGCCTAAGGTTTATTTCGCCTGCACTGCTGCACATCAAGCATGTGTTCTGTTCCCAGAAACACCACATGTGCAAAAAATATATATATGTGGCCAAATGAAGCCATATTCACCACTGGGTCTGACATATATTTTGAAATATGAGTAAATATATATATCTTTTAAAATGTAAGTATTGACCTGGGATGTATCCTGGGATGTGCACATTGATTTTAAAATAGCAGGAAATAAATTCCTGAATAATCTACCCTGGGATAAGATATATTTAAATATATTCCATGTCAAACGTATTTCTGTATCATGTATGCAAATACACTTAGGTTAAATGCATGAAGAACACACTTGAAAGTGGCCATTTTTTGTGGTTGCCCTATGTCAATACATAATATGCTGGGATGTTGTTAAAATGCTTGCAAATATACAGTATCTTTTTGTATATGGGTAGAGCTATAGACCATTTCATAAATGTTCTGTTTAAACATTATTTCTACCACAGTATGAGAGTAACACGCTGTGACAGAGTGACACCACGGAACTACAAGGCCACAGTCTGTGGCGCACGTCCGCACCGAGCCGCCGCTGCGTCAAGTCAGCGAGAAACAACAAGCACAACAAAACCGGGAGTTAAGCGAGGTTGCCTTCAAAATAAAAGCGTAAAAGAGCTCACTTTCGGAGAAGAAAATTAAAGCACCATTCAAACTGCTAGTGCCTTTTTTACATGAAAAGTAAACTGGGAGCGTTACGTGTTACACAACAGCTACACATTAATTCTACGGCTGGTCCCTATAGAAACCACTTGTGTGTCACCTCACCCCCTTTTGAAGTTATCAGCACAAAATGAGGTTGAGACAGCACTCTTTCCAAAAAGACGTGGAAAAGCAGTAGACTACACCCTTCATTTTACTGAGGGAGGTTCCTGTAATATAGCCTAAATGTTTAACCACTGTGTGTGTAATTCCAGAGGACTATTCTCACAGGATAAAGACTAATTTCCCTTAGTGTAGCCTACTGGTCATAGCCAGGAAATACCATATCATGATCAACACTTCCCCTTAATAGGTGAAGCATGTCAGACAATCTGCCAGCCACCAAAAATGTAACACATTATTACATTACCAAGAAGCCAGTTCGTACTGGATTATATCAGCAGGTGACCTTTGAGTTTGCCTCAAAAGTAATGTAAGCTACATAATTTGTTACATATTTTTTTTACCTTCCAAAACAGACATGGCAGATTTGTCCTAAATTAAAATTACTGATGCCATAAGACCTTAGAAAAACGAATTCACTTTCAATAGGGATTGAGAATTGGGGTGTAGAGAAGAACAAAAATCGTATAGAAATAAAAAGCATTTTGGGGGAAACAGCAACTGTATGTCCATAAAGCAGAGATTACTGCTCAATTTACTTGTTACTTAACAAGTAGCCTAACTTGTTAAGTAACAAGTTACTCAACTTGTTACTCAATAGACACATCAAGGCATGGTCGTCATTAAAGCTTCAATTTTGAAAGTTTTAACCGGAAGACCTGTTTCTGATTGTGGCTACCTTGACACTTGTCCGACCCGCTGGCAACAGACACCCTGGCTGTCATCAAATCAAACATACCATGTCCCAAAAAAAGAACAACTCATCACTTTACTATTTTAACACACTGCCTCATCCGAGACCTTATGGGAAAAATACTGCGGGTTATCGCTAGTGTCGGGAGCATTTAATAATAAAAAACGGTAATATCCGCGATGTTGTGGGAGAAGCGGGGGCTCGCGCTGCGCAGCCCCGGTCTGGTCCGGTCGCCATGTCCGGTGTCACGGTGATGTTGCCGGTGTTTCCCCGTGCCAGCGGAGCCCCGGTGTCTTACCCGACATGGTGCGCTGAGGTGAGTCCGCCCGGGGGTCGGGGGGTCTGCTGGGCCGGCTGGACGGTTTGCTGTGCTGCGGGCAGAGGCTCAGCAGCTGGGAGCAGTTCAACACAGGAATTAAGTCCCACATATTCCGGGTCATGTGACCAGTGACAGAGCACACGCCCCCTGCCTCTCGCGCACACGCCCCCTGCTCTCGCGCTCTCTCTCTCTCTCTCTCTCTCTCTCTCTCTTGCACAATTCCTACTTTCTTTAATTGGCACGCCATGTGCTAGTAATAAGAGATAAATAAAGGAAAACTAAAGATAGACATCTGGTAATAACAGCACAACAAATTTTATTTGTATAGCACTTTTCAAAATTACACAGCATGAGGAAAGGCACAATGTCACCATGTGCAAAGTACAAGTGAATAAATAAAATCAAGGTAGATATAAGTTTAAATTATAAAAATTGACAGTTATAAAAGTCCTTTTTATAGAAGTGCTTTTAAAGAAGAGATGTTTAAGATAAAAAGTAAATGATCATGTAAGACAAAGTTCTGGGGAAAAAAACATGATAGCAGAGAGAGGTAGATGGGATTTTTCTTTTTTTTTACTACAAGATAAGAGCACATTAGAGCAAGTCAGATATGAGAGAGGGGGTATGATTATAGACGGAGAAGGGGACTTGAGTTTTTTTTTTTAAAGATAAGGTTCCAGTCCTTGACTTTGCAGTACAAGTCTTCTCTTCCCCCTCTCTCACCCTGCAGAATACATCTTCTGTAGACTCTTTATGCTCCTTGGACACTTGTCAAATATTCTGGGGAGGCGATGTTCATACTGGAGTTATACAGGGTCACAGGACTGAATGTTCTGTACATAACCTATATATGAAGACTCTCTTACATCTCCATTCGTGGCAAAAAAAAAAAAAAACATGAAGTTCAGTATTCAGTATCTCTAAAATATAGAGAATCCAGTCTGGAACAGGGTTTTCAATTTCTCAATCGAGGCTGTAGGTTCACGGCTGTTGTTTCAAAAGTAGACCTACGATAATTACTTTTAATTTTGTGGTATTAATAATTTATGTAAGTACAAGTTTCTTTATCCCTCAGCCTCATGACAGTGAGGATTGGACTGGCTAGTAGTTTTAAATGTTTGAGAGGAATAGAAAATGAACAGGGCATAAGATAATGATGGGATAAAGATACAGCTGGAGACAAATGTTTCTATTTATGTAATTTATTCAGTACATTTCCAATGCAAAGGACATAGCAAGCCTTCATATAGATTAGGATTAATCACATCCCTCCTCTCCCATGCTTCATTTCATTCATTCATTCAATTGTTGTTACAATCAGTACCAGAGAAAGCTGGATATACTTAGTTTGACATAAAAAAAACAACAACACTCTAAAATAGGATGTGTCAGTTTCAACACATTTGTGTGACTGGTTTGGGATGACATATTTGTGTAACAGTACTTTTCAGGGACATTAACAGCACACATCATGTCAGTATGTGTTGTTATTAACACGTGTTTAACAGAAAAAGTGGATGTGTTGAAATACAGGTATACAGTACCAGTAGAGTGTTACTGTTGTCCGTGAATCAGCCTTGTCAGCCAGTATATTTCTAAACAAAGTTACAAACTGCTTTAAATTGATGCCAATAGTGCTGCACCAGGCATCAGATACAATAAAACCATTCTGATTGATCTTCATCTCGAGGCAGTTTCACACAGCTCATAAACACTTTGATAATGTCAGTGTTGCAAAGACGTTTTTTCCTGCATCACCCTCAATGTGTTTCTTCAGGACTGGAATGAAGATTAGCAGGATGAAAGTGAGTATATTTTGAGTCGTGACACTTTGACAGGACATCCTCATTCCTTGTGTACAGTCAGCTGTACAGTGGATTCCTATTTCCCAATGGGGCCGACACACCTGCGCAGCACTGTGGAGGAAAGCATCCACTATTTGGCATGTGCTATTTTATATGGTATGATTCAAGTTACAGTACACGATGTAACTATACTCTACCAGTCAGAAGTTTGGACACACCTGATTGAATGTACTATGTTTTTCATTCTCTTAAAGCCATTTTGATTTAAAGGCTTATGCTTAAATGCTGGAAATTAGTTTCTTAGACAATAAATAGTGAAGTTGATGCCTATGTGTGAATTTCTCTCCAAAGCCTTTGCCTTTCCATCAAGGCAAAGGGCAGCTACTTTAAAGAATCTAAAATATAAGGTAGTTTTGATTTAACACTTTTTTGGTCACTGCATTATTCCATTTGTGTTATATAATAGTTTTGATGTCTTTACTATTATTCTAAAATGTGAAAAATAGTAAAAATAAAGAAAAATGTCTTGTCCAAACTTTTGCCTGGTAGTGTATACAAAATATGTTAGTCAACAATATGCAGTTTACTCTTTCTTTCTCTCTTTCTTTTATTCTTACTCTCTCACTCTTTCTCTCCCCCGCCGTATTTATTGTTGAATCTAATCTCTTTTAGCATAAATGTTTGGATTAGAGTTATAATACCTGCACCATGAAAGCTTTGATTTTGTGTGAACTCCATTTTAACTCTTTAATGGATTGATGTTTGTATGTACATGTGCTTATGTGTGTGTGTGTGTGTGTGTGTGTGTGTGTGCGTGTTTATGTGTGCTTGTGTGCTCTGTGCGCTCTCTATTCACCTTCCTGCGCATGTGCTCTTAGGCGTGAGTGAATAATGTAGGAGGCTTATGAGAAAGTCTTTGGCCGGCTTTTTACACTGTGACCCCAGCAGCTGATCCCAGCTCAGGGTCCAAACCCAAACTCCGGCTGATGCAGCGAGGGCTGGAGGCGGAGCGCTGGCCTCAGACCAGCGATTAGGAGAGAGAGGGAGAGAGTAACCGGAGAGCCCCTTAGGGCCGCGGAGTGAAACTGGGCTGATCGGGTGTCAGAGGAAGAACAGATCTGACGGGAAGATGGCGAGATGGAGTCTTTGGTTCTGTGCGAGTTCAGAGACAAAACTCAAAGATGTAGAGAACAGGTGTGAAAGTGTCTGATAGAAGTACGTACATCTGAGCCAAGAGGAAAAAGTCTGAGCCAAGAGGAAAAAGTCTTCTGCGGTTTTGTGTCTTGGTTTAGGGAGATTATGGGACTGCGTGTGTGTTTCTGAGGAGTGTCAGAGGGGGACAGGAGAAAGGAAAGAGGAGGGGAGGCGAGCAAAGACAAAGTAGAGAAGGAAAAGGGGTTGATAAGAAAAGGAGAGAAGTGAAGGGGTGGGATGGAGGTGTGAAGAGGAGGATAAGGAAGAAAGGGGCCCCAAAACCGGTTCTCAGCAAGCTGCTTTTCTGCGCTGGGCCGGCCCTCCTGACGCCCTCAGCTCTGCTCTGGACTCTAAACCCTTCAGCCAGCCTGGGACTGGATGTAAGCTCCTTACTTTTCTACTTTTCCTTACATTACAGTTTGACCATTCTCACACACGACTGAACG